>NC_136273.1:36513343-36595843 GCF_964187855.1 Myxine glutinosa
GCATCCTCCGTCGTGCGAAGTCCTTCCTTGGCACACCTGAACTTCTCACCACATACAAGGCTTTCATCCTCAGCTCAATGGAATACTGTTCTCCCCTCTGGGCTGGTGCTCCTGCCTCACACCTAGCTCGGCTTCACGCTGTTGAAACCAAAGCTTTCAGAATCATTGGAATCTCCCGCGATGAAGCTAACTCCGAGGGCCTTTCACTCACTCACCGCAGGCAGGTTAGTGGTCTTTCTGTCTTCTACCGACTCCTCTCCGGACTTGCTCCCCCAGCTCTATCTGTGCTCTGTCCCCCAAATATTCCTACAGGTCGCACAAGATCTGCCAGCAACCCTCTTCTAGTTAAACTGCCAAAATCAAGACTCTCTGCTCACCTTCACTCCTTCATTCCTCTTTTCTCTCACCTCTGGAACAAACTCCCTCACTCTCTTCAATCCCACTCCTCCCTCCAGGTCTTTAAAACAGCTGTTCACCACCATCTCTTATCTTCCCCCATCCAAAACCTTGATCTCTTCTACCTCCGTTAATTCGCCCCAGGTCCACTTTTTTGAAATACCGACTTCTTTCCTGGAAGTCCTTGCAGTGTCCATGTGTTTTATACTTCTTCCACCTCCCCCCCCCCCCTTTCCCGTGCCTCATCCCCCCAAGCCCTCTCCCTCCCACAGATCTCCCGATGTCCCTGTTCTCTGCTGTTATACTTGTGTGCTTCCCTCTCTCTCCCCATCATATCTCCCGCTTCCTTTATTGTATGTTTTGGTTGTCCAATTGTTTTTTTTGTGATTGATGTTAGCTCTTACACGAGGCTTGATCTTGAGTACAAAAACAAACAAAAACAAACAAACATGCAACCCAGTGCTTCCTGCTGCGTGTTCGAGTTGTCGTCGATTAAACCGACACCCGTCACTGGCATTGCTAGTGGGGAGGGTCATTGTGACACTCTGCCAGCACTAAAAACAACACCTGACAAAGGGTGAATGAGCTCCCTCCGGGAGCCAACGGCCATCTAGTACGGATATGATGTCTTCTAAAAAAACACCCAATCGGAGGAAGGAAAATTTATTTTTCCATCTGGCCTAGTTTAGAAACCTTTTATTGGCCAAATTGTCAGCAGATCCCTTGGGGGAAAGAATCAATCCACGGATGCCTTTCTTGCTCCCTGGTTGTCACTTCTGTTGGGAGATGTCTTTTTTGGAGAGAATTGTATAAGATCACCCATATGTGGTGTTCTGTTCTGCTGTTGCTTATCCATTGATGAGATTCGCTCTCCCGGTCGATTATACATGATGCACTTTATGATGCACTGGCCTTGATTTGTCGTGAGTTGTAATGTGGGTTTGGCGAAGTGCAATGTTGTTTTCAAAGTGTGTATGGATGTGTTGTAAAGAGGTGTCAGAAGAGAGAAATAGACAGATAGATTAGATTGAGGGAGATGGGGGGAGAGAGATAAGAAGAGAGATTAGAAGAGAGGATTTAGAAAGAGAAGAATTATAAATTGAGTTTGAATCTGCTACACAAACACAACACATTTCCCTGTCCACTGATATGAGGGGAGAGGTAATTTTGCTGAACAAAATTGCTACAAATATAACTACACCAGGAAAGCCTTCTGTGTTGAATGTGTCTTCCCAGGCGGGTTCTTCCAAAATTGCAACAATGTTAAATTATCTCATGATCTTCTGCTTCGCCCATTGATCACATGAATGCAGATCACCCAGGATTTGTTTTTTGTTTTTATAAAATGAGCACACGGATAAGATGAATTCCATGAAAATCGGCACCCACATGTGATTCCGTCACATTACCTGGTCTGCCTCACTGAGAGTAGTACTCGTCTGTAGCCATGTAACAGTTCTGGTTCAATACATATAATTGAATTCTCTCTGCTCTTCTTAGCATTCAAGATAATTACCTTATATGTTCAAAATTAGAGTGCACATGGTGATTCCGTCACGATGGAATTCATGATAAGAATATTTATCTTCATGATCAATAATCATGTGTTGTCTCTCTGAAATTATATATTAGAGGAGTGTAATGCTATTTGGAACGTTGACTGAAACTTTAGTTTGCATGTGAATCGGAATATCAGAGTTACTCATAATTTGAAGTAACATTTCCTCACTACTTGTTTCTTTAGCAAAGTCACTTATTTGGACATCTCTCGTGATTGCAAGTTGATACGGACTTGATGTTACAAAAGGGTGCACCTCAGTTTGCCTCATCATTTGATCCACCGTGGTTGAAGATGCGCTCCCTTCGTTTAACGATTGAGGATGCGCTGCCCTCGCAGTTACACACACTGCGATATTTGAAAATGATGATGATAGAGATGTTTAGTGTGAGAAAGAGGCTTGAATACAGGGGCCACAAAAATGTACCTGATTTTAAAGATTTATATAAAACTAGAACAATGCGACTGTCTCCAATATGCCTCCTCATAGTCCCACAATGGGGAGATGCCATCGTTCATTGTCCTAACAATAAACAAGTTTGATTCAAATCCCTTCAGCTGTTCACAAGTATCACATTTTTACCAAGCATGACAGGTTTTAACATCGATCGGTGAAGGAGTTTCAGAGAAGGGATTTTTTTTTAATATCGGCTTTCAAGCTAATATGGCTGCCATCCCACATGACAAATTATCTTAAAAATGTACACTCTGCATATGTATGGGTAGGGGATCACGTTTGTGAAGTTCCGTGTTGATCGGATAAGGTTCGTTTTTCTATCCAAGATGGCTGCCAAACCACGTGACCTATGATGTCATAAATTTAATGTTTCAATACAAATGGATCATAGATCATGTGCATGCAATTTCAGATTTTTAGGATAAGGAATTCGATTAAAACATTTTTGGCTGGTATACCACTTCACCTATGATATCATCATCATGCTTTTGTTCCCCAATGGGAGTAATTGACAATGTGCCAAGTTTCAAATTTTTCCATTCAGTGGTTTCCGAGAAATAATTTTTTTACTATTTGCTTTTAATCCAAGATGGCTGCCATACCACGTGACCTATGACATCACAATTATCAGAAAAATATTCTGCATGGGTGTCACCCCTACCCTGAACGTTTCGTCTCAATTGGACATATGGTTGCTGAGAAAAACGGACGGACGGACGGAAGAACAACCCAAAAACATAATGCCTCCGGCGACGTCGTCGGCGGAGGCATAAAAATATTATTTGGTAGAAATGTCAAATTTAGTTAATTCGGTAAAGCTTTCAAATTGTTTGTACCATATGTATTTTGACATATGTATTATTATTATTTATTTATTTTTTGCAGGTAACCCAGAGTGCAACGAACAACAGAGGAGCAAATCTTAATTGTCAAGAAGAATGTAGAGCTGAAAATCAATGATAGGAGTGCAGCGTGCGTGCAGAGAGCAATTCCCTAGACCTATTGTACCAACCTCGAAGATTAGACGTCAGATATTTTCCAAGTGGATAGGGACGGGCTCTGTGAAGAAAAGCAATGCAGGACACTCTAGACATCCGAGGAATATTTTCGAACTCCAGAGACCATAAACAGAATTAGCGAAGTGATTATGCATAGCCACAGAAAACCCACAAGACGCATTTCACATGAAATTGGAATGTCTCAAAACAGTCATTAGAGTGGTAAAGTCTGATCTGAAGGCCTTCCTTGACAAAATTCAATTTATGCAGCAGTTAAACTCAAATTGACGAGCGTCGACGTTATATATTTATGCATAGCCACACCTTCACATAGAACTGACTTGTTGTAACGTCGACGTTACATCTGAATTTTGTGTGCGATTCAGTAGGATTTATTGATGGAGCAAGAATAAACATGGAGGACAAATATATATATATATATATATATATATATATATATATATATATATATATATATATATATATATATATATATATATATATATATATATATGTGTGTGTGTGTGTGTGTGTGTGTGTGTGTGTGTATACATACACTACATGACCAACACCCATTGCTCACAGGTATATCTAATCAAGTACACAGCCATGCAATTTCCACAGACAAACATTGGCAGTAGAATGGGCCGTACTGAAGAGCTCAGTGACTTTCAACGTGGCCCTGTCATAGGATGCCAACTTTCCAACAAGTCAGTTCGTCAAATTTCTGCCCTGCTAGAGCTGCCCCAGTCAACTATAAGTGCTGTTATTGTGAAACATAAATGTCTGGGGGCAACAACAGCTCAGCCACGAAGTGGTAGGCCACAGAAGCTCACAGAACAGGACTCCAGAGTGCTGAAGCACATAGCGTGTAAAAATCGTCTGTCCTCGGTTGCAACACTCATTAACGAGTTCCAAACTGCCTCTGGAAGCAACATCAACACAACAACTGTTCATTGGGAGCTTCATGAAATGGGATTCCATGGCCGAGCAGCCGCACACAAGCCTAAGATCACCATGTGCAATGCCAAGCGTCAGCTGGAGTGGTGTGAAGCTCACAGGCATTGGACTCTGGAACAGTTGAAATGCGTTCTCTGGAGTGATGAATCGTGCTTCACCACCTGGCAGTCCAATGGATGAAACTGGGTTTGGCGGATGCCAGGAGAATGCTACCTGCCAGAATGCATAGTGCCAACTGTAAAGTTTGGTGGAGGAAGAATAATGGTCTCGGGCTGTTTTTCCTGGTTCGGGCTCGGCCCCTTAGTTCCAGTGAAGGGAAATCTTAACAACAACAGCATGCAATGACATTCTAGACGATTGTGTGCTTCCAACTTTGTGGCAACAGTTTGGGGAAGGCCCTTTCCTGTTTCAGCATGACAATGCTCCGTGCACAAAGCGAGGGCCATACAGAAATTGTTTATCGAGATCGGTGTGGAAGAACTTAACTGGCCTGCACAGAGCCCTGCCCTCAACCCCATCAAACACCGTTGGGATGAATTGGAACGCCGACTGTGAGCCAGGCCTAATCGACCAACATCAGTGCCCGACCTCACAAGTGCTCTTGTGGCTTAATGGAAGCAGATCCCCGCAGCAATGTTCCAACAACTAGTGGAAAGCCTTCCCAGAAGAGTGGAGGCTGTTATAGCAGAAAAGGGGCGACCAATTCCATATTAATGTCCATGATTTTGGAATGAGATGTTCGATGTTCGGGTGTCCGCATACTTTTGGTCATGTCAGTGCATGTACAGTCGTGGCCAAAAATATTGGCAACCTTGCACTTTTTTCAAATAATGCACCATTTCTTCCAGAAAATTGTTGAAATAAAAAAATATTTTGGAATCCACGTATGTATTTCTTTGGTTTGCAGTGGAACAAAACAAAAATGCTGAAAAAATTACTAAATCGTAGCATATTCCACGCAGAAATCCTAAAATGGCCTGGACAATATTATTGGCACCTTTTCGAGGTTGTTAGAAACAATTAGATTTCAAGCAGGTGATTCTCCTTTACTTTTGAATTGAACTAATCTACTGTGAGTTGCAGGTGCCTGCAATATTAAAAATCACTCATTCAACCAGTTTGAATGGAGAAAATGAGTCATTCTGTTGTTTTCTGTCAATGTGATTTTGATGTCATTTTGTGATTTGTGTCACAATGAGGATGGAGAAAAGAAAGAAAATCAGAGAATTGTCTGAGGAGGTCAGACACAAGATTGTAGCCAAGCATGGACAATCTCAAGGCTACAAGCCCATCTCCAGAGATCTTGATGTTCCTGTGTCAACCGTACGCAATGTTATCAGGAAGTTTCAGGTCCATGGCACTTTAGCCAACCTCCCTGGATGTGGCCACAACAGAAAACTTCATCGAAGATTGCAGCAAAGGATTGTTCAAATGGTGGGGAAAGCACCTCGATCAACTGCCAAACCGATTCAAGCTGAGGTTCAGATACAAGGTACAACAGTTTCAACTTGCACCATCTGTCACCAAATCAATGAAAGGGGGTTATATGGCCAGAGACCCAGGAGAACCCGACTGCTGAGAGAGAGAGACATGAGAAAGGCCAACTGGAGTTTTCCAAAACACACCTGAGCCAGCCAAAATCCTTCTGGGAGAATGTCCTGTGGACAACAACAACAACAACAACATACATTTTAAGGCCATTTTCCCTGCTAGAGCGGGGGTTAGCCACGAGAGCGGGAGCGGTCTGTGGACAGATGAGACCAAATTAGAGCTTTTGGTAAAGCACATCATCTCTATGTTTAAGAAACCAAAATGAAGTGTTACATATTTATGTGAATGTATGTGAATTACCATTCAGGTTGCTTATCCGTGTGTATTATATTAAGGGTTGTTGTGATTGGAGGGTCAGGAGCCCTTCGGAACCAGTGGCCGGAAACGGAAGTGGCCGGAAACGGAAGAAGAAAAGACACGAGGTAAAAGAAGGAGTTTTCGTCTTCCTCGCCCGCTCCGACGAAAGGTGGGATCGACCTTGCGCTGCGTGAACAAGCGGCGTTCCGAAACCCGTCTGGCGAGAGGAGTTACCTGGACGCGTAACTACCTTTGGACACGGCAAGTCACCGTGAGTGCGTGCACGGAACCAAGCGTCCGGCACAGTTTGCCCCGTCTACAAGGACGCGTACGGGTCGCACGTTGGGGCCTCGCGCGCGTTGCAAACCGCGGTTGGTTTTGCCACGTCTACAAGGACGCGTACGGGTCGCACTTTGGGGCCTCGCGCGCGTTGGAAGCCGCGCTGGGTTTTGCCCCGTTGCTTGGCAAGGAGGTGTGCGCTGCAGCAGCTGTCCCCGGTACGATACCTGCCCGGTGGAGGAACGTCCACCCGGGGTTCGTTCAACCGCCCGAGTGCGGAGACGCCGACCAGTAGCAGTATCTTGGTCAGGAGGGGCCCAGAGACATTGTGAGGAGCAGAGACCGAAAGGGGGTGTGAGTACTCACCGGGACACACATGTATAAGATGGCCATCTTAGTCATAGGGAATTGATTGTGAATTGGGAATTGGTGATGATTATGTATTGTTGATTGCTCGGGGAAAATCTCCGTGGTTGTGTCCTTGAAATATTGTTGATGGTTGTGTCATTGAAATTGTTTGGTATCATTACCATTGAAATATATCCTTGAACGTCAGTTGTCTCTGGGGTGAAATTCATATGGCTTGCGTGGCGAAAGCGCATATATAATACAGCTTTCTGGCGAAGTTCCTCTCACGGTCCGGGGGTCACTGAGACCAGGTATTCACCGAGGGGACCACGTAACAGAATTGGGGGCTCGTCCAAATTACGATTTGCGGTTTCGCAATTGGGTCTACGTCCGGGATTTAAAATTGTATAAAATAATAAAATAATAATTTTTATTAATTAAAATTTATTAATTAATTATTAATTGGTAAAAAAATTTTTGAGAAATTGGGGTAAAATCTTGGGTGAAGGTTAACAGGTGTTAACGATAGGCACCATGGCGTTTGTGGCACAGAACTTTGGGGTAACACCGAGTGAGGCACAGTTCCGAGCGTTGCTAAAGTCGGACCTCTTGAAATTGGCCAAACATTTTAACTTGGAGGTCCGAACTAATTTGAGGAAGGCAGAGTTGCAGGCCACGGTGATACAATCTATGGTGGGATTAGGAACATGGGACGAGTTAGCCTGGGAGTGGCTACCCGAAGAACCAGAAGACGTTGAGCTCCGGAAACTGGAGTTGCAATTACGGAGCCAGGAACGGATTAAAGAAGAAGAAAGGAAAGCAGAAGAGAGGAGAGAAGAGAAACAAGCAGAGGAAAGGAGAGTGGAACGAGAACTCCAGGAAAGGTTAAAAGAAGAAGAAAGGAAAGCAGAAAAGGAAAGAGCAGAAGAAGAAAGGAAAGCAGAAAAGGAAAGAGCAGAAGAAGAAAGGAAAGCAGAAGCGAGGAGAGAAGAGAAACAAGCAGAGGAAAGGAGAGTGGAACGAGAACTCCAGGAAAGGTTAGAAGGGAGAAAAGCAGAGGAGAGGAGAGCTGCAAGGGACCTCGAAGCAGAGGAGAGAAAAGCGGAAAGGGAATTAAAAGAACGTGACATGGAGCTTCAGCAAGAAATCAAATTCAAGGAGCTGGAGTTAATGAGAGAACGGGGAGAGGCACCACCCTTGCTGACGGGGTCGACACCTAACCAGAAAACCTGGGATGTGGGCAGACATGTGAGGCTGGTTCCACCGTTCAGTGAAAAAGAAGTCGCGAAATTTTTCCCACACTTTGAGAAAGTGGCTCGACAATTAAACTGGCCGGAGGAGGCCTGGACCATACTCGTGCAAAGTGTGCTGGTGGGGAAAGCTCAGGAAATTTATTCGGCGCTACCAATGGACCAATGTGCAGATTATGAGGTACTGAAGAAGCACATCCTCAAGGCCTATGAGTTGGTTCCGGAAGCTTACAGGCAAAAATTCAGGAATGCCAGGAAGAGGGAGAGTGAGACCCATGTGGAGTTTGCCAGAGTGAAAGAAAACATGTTTGATCGGTGGTGTGAGTCAAAAGGAGTCGGGAAAGACTTCGAGACATTGCGGGACTTGATCCTGGTGGAGGAATTCCAGCAGTGTGTCCACGAGGACATCAAAGTGTACCTGCAGGAAAAGAAGGTACCAAAGTTGTGGGACGCAGCCACCATGGCAGATGATGATGCCTTAACCCACCGAATAGGGGTCCACGAACCTAACTCCTCGCCTAGATCTCCGCAGGGGAGGTGGGGAACAGCAGGTGCGGAGAACGACCATACATGGCGGCGGCCTCGAGATGATTATGGGGACAACTATGATACCCCACCGGTTCGAAATCAGAGGGATGCGGGCCCAAGACAAACTTATAGTTCGGGGGGCCCGAGGCAGACCCCGAGTTTTTCCTCCGGGCCTACTTGCGCGTTTTGCAAGAAACCTGGACACTTGATGTCCAGTTGTTACCTCATGAAAAGGGACAACCCAGAGCGGAGTCCGACTATTACAACTCCGAATGCGATGGCTAGCGTAAGAAATCGCCATCAAAAGGGTTACCAACCATTTATTTCAGAGGGGTTTGTGTCACTGGATGGAGCCTCGACTAACCGGAGACCGGTTAGGATATTGAGGGACACAGGGGCCCATCAATCTTTAATGCTTGAAGGCATTTTGCCATGGTCCGAGGAGACGGCAACGGGGGATAGTGTTCGTTTACAGGGGATCGGGGGCGGTGTTAGTGCTCCCCTTCAGGTCATCCAGTTGGAGTCCGATTTGGTGTCAGGACCGGTCACCGTCGGTTTACAAGCCACGCTTCCTGTAGAGGGTGTATCTGTGGTTATCGGGAATGATTTGGCCGGGGGTCAAGTTTATGGTAACCTGAGGGTTGGTAAAGAGCCCAGCAGGGAAAATAACATCACACCAGCTCGGGATGGCGACCAAAGTGCCAAGTTATTTGTAGGGGGACTGAACTTCAAAACAGAGGAAGAAGTTCTGACCTCTGTCTTCAACAGATATGGGCCGCTGGTGGAAGTGCGGTTGGTAAGAGACTGGGAAACGCAACAGTCAAGAGGGTTCGGCTTTGTCACGTTTGCCAGCACAAAAGACGCCAGAGAGGCAGAGAAGAATTGGAATGGCAAGGATTTGGAGGGTCGGACCATAACAGTAGGGAAGGCATTTCGTAGGCGTCGAGAGGTCTACAGGAGAGGACAACTGGGCGGTAGTTTTGGTAGTGGCCGAGAAGGAGACCGCTATTCATGGGACTACAGGGACCAGTGGTCCCACCCTAATTATTAGGGAAGTTCTGAGAAGTTGAAGCACTGAAGGCGGCGGAGCCGCCGAGCCAAGAGTCCTACACGAATTAACCGTGAACGCCGTTCCTAAAGGCGTCCATGTAGTGAACTTTCATGCACGGACTAACCGTGAACTCCGCGTTCCTAAAGGCATCCATGTAGTGAATACTCGGCTTGGCCTCCCGGAAAAAGTGCTATCGAGTTGCTTAACTTTGGATCTTTGATCAACCCCTTAACCTTCATTCCCAAGAAACTGACGGTCAAAGTCAGAGGGTCATGAGATGGAGTTTGATTTGGCAGGGACAATGTCGTTGTTGGTACTTAGTCCAGAGGGAGTAATCTGGAGGGGTTGTGGTGAAATTTTGGTTGCTTTATTTTTAAGTGATAACTGTGCCCGGGGGGAACGGATAATGTGGGGGGGGGGGGGGGTTGAGTTATCTGGTTTGTTTCTCCAAATTGGCCGGCAAAGAAAGTTTTCGCTGGGTTCAAACTTTCTTTCTTGAAGGGGGGGAGTGTTACATATTTATGTGAATGTATGTGAATTACCATTCAGGTTGCTTATCCGTGTGTATTATATTAAGGGTTGTTGTGATTGGAGGGTCAGGAGCCCTTCGGAACCAGTGGCCGGAAACGGAAGTGGCCGGAAACGGAAGAAGAAAAGACACGAGGTAAAAGAAGGAGTTTTCGTCTTCCTCGCCCGCTCCGACGAAAGGTGGGATCGACCTTGCGCTGCGTGAACAAGCGGCGTTCCGAAACCCGTCTGGCGAGAGGAGTTACCTGGACGCGTAACTACCTTTGGACACGGCAAGTCACCGTGAGTGCGTGCACGGAACCAAGCGTCCGGCACAGTTTGCCCCGTCTACAAGGACGCGTACGGGTCGCACGTTGGGGCCTCGCGCGCGTTGCAAACCGCGCTTGGTTTTGCCCCGTCTACAAGGACGCGTACGGGTCGCCCTTTGGGGCCTCGCGCGCGTTGGAAGCCGCGCTGGGTTTTGCCCCGTTGCTTGGCAAGGAGGTGTGCGCTGCAGCAGCTGTCCCCGGTACGATACCTGCCCGGTGGAGGAACGTCCACCCGGGGTTCGTTCAACCGCCCGAGTGCGGAGACGCCGACCAGTAGCAGTATCTTGGTCAGGAGGGGCCCAGAGACATTGTGAGGAGCAGAGACCGAAAGGGGGTGTGAGTACTCACCGGGACACACATGTATAAGATGGCCATCTTACTCATAGGGAATTGATTGTGAATTGGGAATTGGTGATGATTATGAATTGTTGATTGCTCGGGGAAAATCTCCGTGGTTGTGTCCTTGAAATATTGTTGATGGTTGTGTCATTGAAATTGTTTGGTATCATTACCATTGAAATATATCCTTGAACGTCAGTTGTCTCTGGGGTGAAATTCATATGGCTTGCGTGGCGAAAGCGCATATATAATACAGCTTTCTGGCGAAGTTCCTCTCACGGTCCGGGGGTCACTGAGACCAGGTATTCACCGAGGGGACCACATAACAGAATCCTTCAAGAAAGATAAAACCTTCCTGACAGCCAAACATGGAGGAGGTTCAGTGATGTTACGGGGTTGCTGTGCTGCCTCTGGCACTGGGTGCCTTGAATGTGTGCATGGCATCATTAAATCAGGAGATTACCATGGCATTTTGGAGTGCAATGTTGAATCTATTGTGAGAAAGATGGGTCTCCGTAGAAGGTCAGGGGTCTTGCAGCAGGACGATTACCCCAAACACACTTCAAAAGCACCCAGGAATGGTTCAAGACAAAACGCTGGACTGTTCTGAAGTGACTAGCAATGAGTCCAGATCTAAATCCCATTGAACACCTGTGGGGAGATCTGAAAACAGCAGTTGGGAGAAGGCTGGAGTTCCCCAAGGCAGTGTCTTGGGCCCTGTGCTTTTTCTGGTCTTCATCAATGATCTCTCCGACTCTATGGAAAATCCTCTCTATCTCTTTGCAGATGACTCCACTCTCTGCCGCTCCATTTTTCATCCCTCAGATCGGCAGTCTGCGGTCTCCTCACTCTCTGCAGACCTGGACAAAATCACAGACTGGTCAAACAAGTGGAACATGTCTTTCAATCCTGACAAATCTCACACTCTTACGATGTCTCTCTGAAAAGACTGACTGGACAACCCTCCCATATACTTTCTCAACAATCCTCTCCAAGAAGTTCTGTCACTCAAGCTTTTGGGTCTCACTATCTGTCATGATCATTCCTGGGAAAACCACATTTCCAAGCTGGCCTCCAAAGCCAGTCGCGGACTGGGCAGCCTCCATTGTGCGAAGTCCTTCCTTGGCACACCTGAGCTCCTCACCACATACAAGGCTTTTATCCACAGCTCAATGGAATACTGCTCTCCCCTCTGTGCTGGTGCTCCTGCCTCACACCTAGCTTGGCTTCACGCTTTTGAAACCAAAGCTTTCAGAACCATTGGAATCTCCCGCGATGAAGCTGATTGTGAGGGCCTTTCACGCACTCACCGCAGGTAGGTAAGCGGTCTTTCTGTCTTCTACCGACTCTTATCGCGGCCTTGGTCCCCCAGCTCTATCTATATATTTGTCCCCCAAATATTCCTACAGGTCGCACAAGGTCTGTCAGCAACCCTTTTCTGGTGAAATGGCCAAAATCAAGACTCTCTGCTCACCTTCACTCTTTCATTCCTCTTTACTCCCGCCTCTGGAACAAACTCCCCCACTCTCTTCAATCCCACTCCTCTCTGCATGTCTTTAAAACAGTTGTTCACCACCATCTCTTATCTTCCCCCATCCAAAACCTTGATCTTTTCTACCCCCATTAATTCACCCCAGATCCACTTTTTTGAAATACCGACTTCTTTCCTGGAAGTCCTAGCAGTGTCCATGTGTTTTATACCTCTTCCACCTCCCTCCCCCCCCCCCTTCCCATGCCTCCTTCCGCCAAGCCCTATCCCTCCCACAGATCTCCCGATGTCCCTGTTCTCTGCTGTTGTACTTCTGTGCTTCCCTCTCTCTCCCCATCTTGTCTCACACTCCCTTTGTTGTATGTTTTGTGGCCGTTTTTTTGTGTGATTAATGTTAGCTCTTACACGAGACTCGAACTTGTATACAAAAAGAAAAAATGAGGCACCCTTCAAATCTGGGATAGGCCTAACTGGAGCAGTTTGCACAAGAGGAGTGGCCAAACTGCCAGTATAGAGGTGAGGAAGCTCATTCATGGCTATAGGAAGCGCTTGACTGCACTTATTTTGTCCAAAGGTTGTGCTACCAAATATTAAGTCGAGGGTGTCAATAATTTTGTAAACCCCATTTCTTTTTATTTTCTGATTTAAAAGGATATATTAAGTTCTGAATCAAAAACAAAGGTTCTGTATTATTAACAGTGAAATAAAGAATTGTGGAGAGCAAATACTTTTGTCAATTTCAACTTATGTTTCGAGAACATGTGTTATTTGAAAAAAGTGCAACGGGTTGTTGAGACAACGGGTTGAGACTCGAGGGGGAGAGTGAGGGAAGCACACAAGTACAACAGTAGAGAACAGGGACATCGGGAGATCTGTGGAAGGGGGAGGGCTGGGGGGGGGGTGTAGGGTGGGGAAGTTCATGGTATAAAACAAATGGACACTACTATTAATTTCAGGAATGAAGTCGGAGATTGAAAGAGGCGGATTTTGGGTGTATTAACAGTGGTATAAAAGATCAACTTTTTGTATGGGGGAAGTTAAGTGATAATAATAATAATAATAATAATAATAATAATAATAATAAAGGAGTCTTATATAGCCCCATCAAGCAGAGTAAACTACCCTCATGGCGCTTTACATTATCATGCGAACGCACACACACCGCACACACACACACACACACAAACATACACACACACAGACACACCTTCACTCTTGCCCTATTCCCCTCCTCCCCATTCAAAACCCACAGATGTGTACGCCCCCTCCTCCTCCCCTCCCTCCCACGCACATGTACACAGATATACTCTCGATCTCTGTCCCACCTCAAACCAAAGGGAAAACACTAACAGGACTTAGACTTTGAAAGACTTGTGAAACAGATAGGTTTTGAGGGAGGTTTTAAAGGCAGGAAGAGAGTCAACATGTCGAACAGAGGAAGGCAAGTCATTCCAGAGCAGAGGTGCAGCAAAGGAAAAGGATTTCTCGCCAAACGACTTGGTGCTGGTGCGCGGCGGCTCTTAGGTCATAGAGTCGTCGCTTGAACGAAGCCGTCGCCGAGATTCATAGAGAGTGAGCAAATCGGAGAGATAGTGAGGTCCCGTTCCACACAATGATTTATAACATAGTGTGCAAACTTTGTATTGCACACGAGCAGAGACAGGCAGCCAGTGTAAAGATTCAAGAAGCGGAGTAACATGGTCAGACTTCTTCGCCTTACAGACAAGACGAGCGGCAGAGTTTTGAACCTTTTGTAACTGATCCAAGAGAAACTGAGGGCAGCCAGCATACAAAGAATTGCAATAGTCCAGCCTTGAGAGGACAAGGGCACAGACCAGAGTTAGAGCAGCTTGAGGAGTAAGAAAGTGGCGAATGGATGCGATCTTTCGCAGCTGAAAGTATGCTGATTTGCAAGTTTGAAGTACTTGCTTGGAAAATGTCATGTTACAGTCGAAAACCACACCAAGGTTCTTGGCCGACGAAACAAAGTTTACATCGGTTTCACCAACATGAATAGTGATAGGAAGTGAACATTGTAGAGGACATCTGTGCGATCTTACAATCATAGACTCTGTTTTAGCATCGTTCAGCTGAAGTTTGTTTTGGGTCATCCACGCCTTCACGTCGGCAATACAGCCTTCTAACACTTCAACAGTGGGCACGATTTGTCGAATCGTGCTTCCTTTGTACAGCTGATTGTCGTCCGCAAAGGCGTGGTGATCAACTGAATGTCTGGCAACAAGATCAAATAGAGGCTGAGTGTACAAAAGAAAGAGGATAGATCCCAGGACTGAGCCCTGGGGAACGCCAAAGGAAAGCGGAGAAGGGGCTGATTTCTGGCCATTGACAACAACTGTTTGCACTCTATCAGTAAGATAGGACATCAGCCAAGAAAGTGGAGTACCAGTTATACCAAATGTGATTTCAAGACGACGAATTAAGACACTATGGTCAATCGTGTCAAAGGCGGCAGACAAGTCCAAAAGAGCAAGAACGGAAACCTTACCACAGTCAAGAGAGGTCAGAAGATCATTGGTTATTCTTAGGAGAGCGGTCTCGGTGCTATGGCCTGGTCTATATGCTGACTGGCGAGAATTGAAAATATTATTTGAAACTAGATGGTCATTCATTCATAGTGGTGATAGTGGTGAACACCTCTTTTGAAGACCTGGAGGGAGGAGTGGGATTGAAGAGAGTGTGGGAGTTTGCTCCAGAGGTGGGGAAAAAAGAGGAATGAAAGAGTGAAGGTGAGCAGATAGTCTTGATTTAGGCAGTTTCACCAGAAGAGGGTTGCAGGTAGATCTTGTGCGTCCTGAAGGTGTATTTGGGAGACAGAGCACAGGCAGAGCAGGGGGAGCTTGGCCGGAGAGGAGTAGGTGGAGTAGAAGACAGAAAGACCACCAACCTGCCTGTGGTGATAGAGAGAAAGGAAATATTTGAAAGTGAAAGGAAAGATATTTCAAATGCTAACTTGAATGGTAAACAAACAGAATTGTCAGTTTTGGTTCATAGAGAAACCGGCTCACTTTTGTCGAGTCACCTCTCCACTCCCCAAAAATAACGATTATGGTGTGCACTTGGTAGTCATCGGATTTACGGTCCATACTTTGTTGAAGATGAGGATACCGAGGAAGTGCTGGCTGTGAATGCGGAACATTGCGTACACATGTTGAACACATTTTTCTGGAGTCACATGAGAAACGTTCCTGTTGCTTGGTTTCAATAAGACGGAACAACTGAATATACAGCTCGCTTGTCCATGCAGTGGCTCAATAATCACTTTTCTGTCAGATTAATTCCACACTGATCTGGATTTCCTTGGCCTCCAAGATCTTCTGATCTCTCACCTTTACATTTTGTTCTGTCAGGATTTGTTAAAGAAAATGTTTTCAAAGAGAACTCAAAGATGCTGCAACGAGGGTTATATTCATTTCGTCTCATGTGAAACACTTCAGTCTGTATTCGGAAACTATTCCATCCGTAACGTAAGTGTGCAGAACATTGAGGAGGACATTTTGTATATTTGTTAGAGTCAAACAAAACTTTCCGACTTCCTGTATAATGTTTGTTTGTCCTTGTATAATGGGACAAACATCTGAATGTCCCATTAAAATATAAAGCTCTGTGGGATGCAGCCCCATTCTTATAGCCTCAGGCAAAGTGTTATTGAGGAATGTTGGAGGAAGAGGTTTTAAAGGACAACTGCTGAAAAATCAGATGATATTGAGAAGGAGGTGATGATTCCACAGCTGTAGGCCATGAGAAGAGTGCTGCCACATCGCACTTGTAAAAAGTTCATTCAGATCGATCTGAAAAATCAACGGCAGGAAAATCATAACTTCAGCAAAGCTGTGGTGTGGAAGGAAGGGCAACATGACTGTTAGGGTTAGGGTTCTTTCTCTTTATTGATTGGACACTACGTCTCATGTTCACCTCCATTTAAAGTAGTCATATCATCATCAAATGGCTGGTGAAAGGATACAAAGGTTAAAAAAAACCCACAGAAAACCAAACATTGCAAGCTAATGTCAACAATTTATTTAATGAATAGAAGATTTGTGGGACAGACGAAGACAATATGCGCTGTTTGAGTATATAGAAAGTAATTGGCAATTTGCTCAGTGATGTTGAGAAAGATATTGCAGTGTAATTTGTGAATCGATGAATCACCCTCAACTCGAGAAGCATTCTTGTAGATATGTACTTTGATGATGGATTACTATGACCAGTAAGACACCAAAACATTTTTTTATTATTAATCTTCACATGCCCATGTTTACCGGAGTGTGACCAAAGAAGGCTAGTGTCCGAACTTGTGATATGTCATGGCTGCTGCTTATGGTTGTGTATTACCCTGCACTTGCAGAGCGAAAAGCTGGGTTAAGCGATCACCTGCGTATGTGCATACGTATATCAATCATGTCGTACATATGTCGTACGTGTCTGCATTTTTAAAATTAAATTTCTCGGCAACAGTTGGTCCGATTGACATGAAATATTCACCATTAGTATGCCCCTACTCATGTAGAATTTCAAAGTCATAATTACGACGTCATTTGTCACATGGTATGGACGCTACCTTGGAAAAACGTTGCACCTCTATATCTCCGAAACCACTCAATGGAAAAAAATGAAACATTGTTCATTGTCAAGTAAGTACTCCCCATGGGGAATAAGATATGTTAATGATGATGTCATCGGTGCCTTCATTATGACGTCACAATTTAACAAGTACAACGTTTGATCCGATCAGTATGAATTTTTTTTTTCTCTGCAACTGTTCGTCAAATGGGCATGAAATTTTCACCATAGGAGTGCCTCCTGCTGTACATTTTTTAATGATAATGTTGACGTCATAGGTGGTACAGTGGTACAGTCACCATCTTGGAAAAACTAAAAAAACATTGCTCCACTATATCTCTGAAGCCGCTTTATGGAAAAATTGAAATGTGGCTCATTGTAAAGAACTCTGCATGGGGAATAAGTGCTGGTAATGATGACGTCATAATTAAGGCACCAATTACATCATAATTCGACAATTTATCTGCAAGAATGCTTGTCCAATCAATTTAAAAATTATTGAGCATGATATGCGCAACAATTATATTGGAGAATGGAAATTTTTGATGTCATTGGTCACGTGATCTGGCAGCCATATTGGATCTAAGTGAAAATCTTTGAAAATCGTCTTCTCTGAAACCGCTTAACCGATCAATGCAAAACTTTAACTAATTGATCAACTACCCATGGGAAATATGGTTTGATAAAGATGATGCCATTGGTCACGTGGTCTGACCGCCATATTGGATGAAAGAAAGAAAAAACCTTAAACAGAAGTGTTGGCTCACACCAATAACTTCTCAAGACTGTGCGGGGTAAGTATTCTATGAATACCATCTAGTTTTTTTATTTAGCAAAAGTGATGTCGATTGGATAACGCCTCATATCTACATGATTGAGCAACGCTATGGCTACACCACCGCCGTAGATTAGTACTGGGGAGAAATGCACCTGCTAATCCCGGAAGAACATCCAACCTCAATTTTACTAGGTCAGCAGGACCATCTCATTGCTCGAGGGTCATCTCGTGTGCATTCTCAACCGGCCGTGTGGTGATGGCGGCCATGTTGGAAGATATCCAAAAAACGATCACATTGACAGGTATTTGCTTACATAATGATTTGTATTCACCATTAACAATTTGTGTTTGTCTTTCACTTAATTTGCATGCAATATTTTGTATTGCTGATGGGTATAAATGTGCTCTAACAGAAGGTTTATTATGCTTGACTTTGCCGTCCATATTAATAAGCCATACTTTACCCTGTTTGGTTATGACGATGGTGTGAGTTGTCACTTTCGACGAATCTCTTCCCTTCGTTGGCATGCTCACTAAGAATTGTGCGTTGTGTGATGGCTGTACAGTCCAATGTGGGACCCACAGCATCTTCCACAACCATCACAGGTATACACTGGTCCTTGCGGAGATGGACGTTGGCAGGTTTTCCTTTCTTGCCTCCGCTGTCTCTCGATAGCAAGTCTCCCACATTCAAAGTGGTCCAGGCCTTTGCTGCAAATGTTATGCCAAGCTGACCTGTTTGTGCCCTGATGTTCCCAGGTGACAACTGGAATGGCACTAGACTTGAGTGTAGACGTAAGGGCGTCGTTATTGCACTTTCTTTGTCTGCCACGTGACCGTTTTATCAAATTTAAGTTTTCCATAGAAAACGCGCTTTTGGGATTCTCTGGTCTTCCATGCGTGTGAGGTGTCCTGACCATCGAAGCTGGGCTTGCATTAGGAAATACACAATAATTCCTTGGATACGACAGCAGTCTAGGATTGAGGTGTTAGGTATTCTGTCTCCCCAGGTGATTCCAAGAATCTTACAAAGGCATTTCATATGGAATTGATCAATGTGTTTGATATGGCGACGATAGGATGTCCTAGTTTCACATCTGTACAGGAGTGTCGATAAGACAACAGCACCTGGGTGTACTGGGACTCCCTCTCCAACCCCATTCTCTTAAAAAAAGGTGCTGCCCCTTGGGTTTTGGTGCACAGGCATAACATAGTGCGATATAATTGCCCCAAAAATCCTAAACAAAAACACATCGTACACTTTTCCTTTAATGCTGCTTAAGAAACTCGCTGCAATTGAAGGTTTCACTCAAAACCTGCGATGGTTCAAATGTTTTGGGATTTTGATCAAGGGGATTCTACATATCTTACTGTAATTCACCAAATGTCTGTCTGTCTGTCTGTCCGTCTGTTCCCAGGTACCGCAAAAACGGCTGAACCGATCGCAACGAAATTTTGGGTGGGTAATCCCGGGAACCCCTGGAGGAAAATAGGGTATTTTGTTTTCCCAATTTTCCAATTTCCAATTTTTCCAATTTTTCCAATTTTCCAGGTTTTTCCAAACACGATGGAATAATATTTACCGATATGAACAGTGATTTGGCTTTTGTTGAAATTCTACAAATACTGTTTCGATTTTGATGATTTGCGTGTGATATGATTTAACGGATGTTTACATAAATCGTTTAAAACAAAAAAGCCTTCAATTTCTGATATTTTGCCTTTACATTTGGGCCTCCCAATTGAAGCCCCGCCCATAGGGCGGGTACCGTTGCTAGTAATATAGTAATACAATAGCCTTTCGTGGAATAACGATGAATTTCACATCAGAATTGCATCTTATTTAAGAACTTCATAAGAGGCACTTCCTAGATTAAGTGTTAGCATCTTCCTATTTAATTCCCTACAAGGAATTGCGATGAAAAAGTATGGACAGACTTGTTCATGCATTTCATTCCCAAAACGACAAGAGAAAGGCTTGGAGACGGTGAAAAGTGTTCACAGTGCTGCCATTTCGCTCACAACCACAAATAGAATTCTACATTCGGCCACCTGCCGAGTAATGCTCGAGCCTTCAATCTGCCCGCGACATCTTCCTTCTAATGTGCGAATTCATACAAGTGTTCCCCACTGGCTCTTATTACCCACTTGCACTTTGCTTGGACTCCAAACACTTTACGGCCATATTAAAAAGATTATTGAGCAGATGTCAGCAGGTCGTGCCATTTGATTCCGGTCCTAATGAAGAATTCGTGAAAGCGTGTGGATTAATAGGACATTGACAGAGTCGGACCTTGTATGAACCAATGGGACATTGAAACTGAGAATGTGCTTAAGGGGTGAAAAAACCACGGACTTCCATACGATTAACTCGCACGTACCCACGGAAATTTTGTGTAATGTAAAATGTGGCCTAAACAATATACAGTAATGCAAAGAACAGGTAAATATCATGGGAATTTGATATTGTCTAGTTATCTGCTCCTCAAAGATGTCTGACTACCCCTCCAACCCAATCTCCTAACCCCCTCCACCCACCCCTCTTCACAACACCAAGTCCTCAACCTCAACCCCAACCCCCACAACCCCTCTCCCATTCCCCCACAACTCCAGGACTACAATCCAATCCCCACACCAAGTCCTGAACCCCACACCCCCAAACCCAAGTCCTCAACCCCCTTCCCCAAAGCCTCAACCTCAGTCTCCCATCCCCCTCCTCCTTCTCTCGCCCCAGTTTTCTCTCATCCCCACTCCTTTATACCCGTTCTTCAAAGCAAGAGTCAATTTTTTTTATTTTTTTTTAATACTGAATCGAGGCTCGTGAAAGAGCTGACAACCATGAGGGAAAGACAGCACAGGGGGAAACATTCATTAAAACACATTCAACAAAAAGACATCCAGGAACACAGTACAGGGGGACCACGAGGGAAAGACAGTACAGGGGGACCACGAGGGAAAGACAGTACAGGGGGACCACGAGGGAAAGACAGTACAGGGGGACCACGAGGGAAAGACAGTACAGGGGGATCGCGAGGGAAAGACAGTACAGGGGGACCACGAAGGAAAGACAGTACAGGGGGATCGCGAGGGAAAGACAGTACAGGGGGGCTGCGAGGGAAAGACAGTACAGGGGGATCGCGAGGGAAAGACAGTACAGGGGGGCCGCGAGGGAAATACAGTACAGGGGGACCACAAGGGAAAGACAGTACAGGGGGACTGCGAGGGAAAGACAGTACAGGGGGGCCGCGAGGGAAAGACAGTACAGGGGGAAACATTCATTAAAACACATTCAACAAAAAGACATCCAGGAACATAGCACAGGGGGACCGCGAGGGAAAGACAGTACAGAGGGACCGCGAGGGAAAGACAGTACAGGGGGACTGTGAGGGAAAGACAATGAATGGAAATGTATGATGTCATCAGTCACGTGGTCTGGCATCCATATTGTATCAGAGAAAAACAAACCTTTAAAAAAACAGAAGAGTTTGCTTGAAACAAGTTCTGTGTGGGGCAAGTATTCTATGAATACCATTTGTTTCAACAATGGTATTCACGACTGCACAATGATCTCGAATAATACAACGAACCTTTAAACATAAATTTGCTACTGAACTGGCACATGTGAAACTACAAGAAAGATTTCGTCGTCAGAGATGATAATGCTTTAGCTTACCTACTCTTTGTGAAGGACACCTTGGGATCTATAACTTCCACCATCCAATGTTGGCAGACAGCACACCCAGTTCAATGTCCATCCGTGCGTGTGAAGCTCCAGGGCAACAGTTTATAGCTCGGTCGGGATTTGAATCCAGGCTAGACAGCTTAGAAGGGAGTATGCAAACCTCAGGGGATCCTGGTGTATTTTAGTAATCGATCTTCTTCTACTACTATATAAGAGAGATGTCGGTCTGTCTGTCTGTCTGTCTGTGTGTCACCATTTTTCTCAGAGATGGCTGAACGGATCTTCGTCAAACTTTCAGAGGTTCATCAGTGAGTGCCTGGGAGTGTTTTAGGCAAAAATAAATAAATACAAAAATTAGCTTTTTTTTTAGTTAAAAAATAATAATTGCTCGATAGTGCCTAAGCTTTTTAAAATTAATGACAGTTATATACAAGTACACATTCGCATAAATAAATACAAAACAATCACCAGACATTTGAATACAAATAAATCAACAATTCCGGAAGCGTATGAAGTTGGTCGTACGGCTTCTTCTTCTTCTTCCTGTTCGGCATCACACTTAACGCAGAAACGGGATGAACGCCACATTCACCCACCAGCATATAAATTGTTGCGGAACCCAACGTTGGCCTATGGTTCCCCTTCGAGGGGGGGGGGGGGGGGGGATTAAGCCCCTCGTCTGTCACTGACCGACGTGGTCCCTGAAGCTGCACCGCGGCCTCCGAAAAGACCGGTGAGCAGCTTCGTTCGCGACCGCGGATAAGATGTTACTGGATTGCCGAGCGGATGGCAGCCGCGGCCCGAACCGTTAACAATGACTAGACCCGATTCTGAAACGTTGGCCAAATCGTGCCACGGGTATTCAATTGGGAAAAGGCAAAGACGACGGATGTGAACAAGAAGAAGAAGACAAAAAAAAGGTTTGAACTATGACTATTATTTATTTGCTACTTACAGGACCAAAAGAAACCAAGGAAGAAGGAAGGATAATAAAATAAAGACAGAAAGAGGGACGGACCAGAAGGACACAGTGAAAATTCTAGCTTATCTACACATGCTTAACTTATACCCAGGACAGAACAAACAAAAGACGGACTCACACGAATGGGGAATGGAGGCAGGAGTGAATGGCTGGACCGGGAGGAAGGTTCAGCTCGGACCAGAGGACTGCCGGGCCGGGAGGGAGCAGCCGCCGCCCTTCCTCAACAGCAACGCTGCCGTCAACGCTCAAGCTGCGGCGGTCAAAGCTGTGATGGTTCAAGCTGCTGCGGTTCAAGCTGCTGTGGTTCAAAGCTGCTGTGGTTCAAGCTGCTGTGGTTCAAACTGCTGTGGTTCAAAGCTGCTGTGGTTCAAGCTGCTGTGGTTCAAAGCTCATGGGGCATCCCTCTCTCCCCTCCTGGATCACGCAGCTTGGTGTCTCTCTCTGAAGCTCCTTTGGTGTAACTCTTAGAACTCAATGGTTCGCTCTCCGTGCTGCCGTGGGGACGTCGTGTGTTTTCTCAGGACTCCTCGTACTTAGAACTCATCTGTTTCTTGGAACCTCTTCATCCCCAGAGGCTTCCGCGCGCGCTTATATAAGGCCGCGGGCGATCAAGCCGCCGGCCTCCAGGACACGCCCATCGGTGAGCTCGCCTCGGCCCTGATTGGTCGGCACGGGCTCTCTGGCTCCACCCTTGATGACGATGGGCGGGCACGCCCAGGATTCGGCGGCTCCTCCCCCTTCTTCTCCGAGCCTACCTCGTGGCTAATGGAGTCGCGGTGAAAACCGCCCAGCAGCTGCGGCGAATGCAGTTGGCAATTGAGGCTTTGGGAATGGGGCTTTGGGAATAAAAAAAAAAGGGATCTATCTATTTGAATTCGGTGCAATGGAGTGTCAATTAATGGAAGACAAATCCTTAGCCTAATACACAGAATAAGGAAATAACTACCAACAAGCAGGAAATCTATGATTGGCTAAACGTGATTGTATATGACCTAACTACGGGACGCCCTTTGACCTTTATACACAACAACTGGAGGAAGGAGGGCCCACAATAAAACAATAAAAAAAACACAATCCTCATATCCACAACAATATGAACCCCCTTCCTCTCCTGCCTCCCCCTCCCCCTCCCTCCTCTCACTCCTCCTGCCTCCTCCCTCTTCTCCTCCCCGCCCCTCCTCCTCCCCTCCCCTTCCCCCCCTTACCCCTTCTTTCCCCCCTCCCCCGCCCGGCAACGCCGGGTACTTCTGCTTGTAACAAGATAACACAGCTCTCTTCATCGCTATGTTTTATGTCCTAAATAATTAGCCAATTTGTTGATGGACTGCTTGCACCTTCAGTTGTCCCAATAGACTGTCCATCTCATTTAACTCTGGCACAAATCTTCCACTTCGTGAAAAATGAACAAGCAGCCCTCCTTTATGCCAGCGAAGCTATTGACTTACTGGGGCAACACTTTATTATGGGATTGTTTTGACCGTGGAACATTTCATATATCCTTGCGAGTGATGTGAAATCCTCTCGAAGACCCTATCTCACTGCCCATATCGACCGGCCATACGGAAGAAAAACCATCTTTCCCTTTGAAGCTCGTCCGCGTGTGACGGTTTGACCACATAGCCGGTGTGCCATGAGTTGAGCATAATTGGTATTGGCAGGGTGGTTTTTTTCCGCCATCGCTTGTCAATTCAATTGCGGCCTTTATCTCAAGGGTCCTTCATGGCTTCCAGGGGCAGATGGCTTGCCGTTCAGCATGGGGCCACAGTGCAAATAGTTTTGACTCGTGCTCAAGTTACTCATGATATTACTGCGCATCGGTCAGCCAACTGTGCTTCCTGATTGGATGAATTGACGATAGCAATCAGAGGGGAGGGAATTAAGTCGGGATGGCAGGGATGAGGTGAATGTACCTGGCATGTAAATTATTGCAAACAGAAAAAAGGGATAGGGCACTTACACAGCAATATATGGGACACCATTACTTGTGTTTATTAAATAAATGCCAACTTTATGAGCTTTGTACTACCAACACAAAATTCAAACCGATAGTATAATCTGGAACTTTCTTGTCAGTTCTGCCTCGTTCCGCTTTTCATAAACTGCTTTGCATGAAAGTTTTTGCATGAAAACAATTTTCAACAAGACAGCATCTGAAAATGCAAAGTCCGTCCGTGTCCGTTTGTTTTCAGATGTCCTCTTCCGTATTCTCAAAAGAACGAAAACAGTTTTTATAAAATACAAAATGAAAATTGATGATTTTATGCACCTGCCTTGACCATTGATCTTTAGATCTAAAAAATAAAATCAGCTTCTAGCTTTTGATTGGTGAACCCATTCTGTGACCCAATATGCAAATTCTTAAAATTTCAGATCAATTGGAAGAAAATTGAGGATTTTATTCAACATTGACCTTTGACCTTTTGATCGAAAAAAAACCCAAAAACAATCGACTCATATTTTGATTAGTGAACCAATTCAGTGATCCGATATGCAAATTCTTTAAATTTCAAATCAATTGGGTGAAAATTGGTGATTGTACGCAACCTTGACCTTTGACCTTTTGATCTAAAAAAAAATCAGCTTCTAGCTTTTGATTGGTGAAGCAATTTAGTGATGCAATATGCAAATTCTTAAAATTTCCAGTCAATCGGATGAAAAATGACAATTTTGTGTGATGCTGACCTTTGACCTTTGGATGGAATTATTAATTTTCCTTCTCCATATCATCATAATAAAGCTTTGTTGAAAATTTGATGACAAAACTCAAATGGTAAATTGAAATTTCAGGTCAATATCAAAAATTGCTGATTTTAAGTGATGCTCACCTTTGACCTTTTGACTTTTTGACAAAATTATTAATTTGCCTTCTCCGTGTTATCATAATAAAGCTTTGGTGAAAATTTGATAACAATAGCTATAATCATCTCATGTTAAAAAAGTTACGGCCCAGACAGACAGACAGACAGACAGACACAGACAGAAGTGATTGCAAAACCTGGTCTCCTGCGGCGCAGGGTACGGGATAACTAGAACGGCACTCAGTAGAGCACGTACCTTTGCCAGGCTGAGCAGTTTACATTTTGTATCCACTGATAGGTCAGTTCTGGATCCGGCCCTGAACCAAAATCGAATCGGCTTGTTCTTATCGCCTAACCTTGTTCATCCACCTACTTTTATCATAGTCCATCCATAACTCTTTGAAATATCGTGCTATATATATCGTTTTGGCCCCATCTGTCAATGGAGAAAAATCACTTAACATTCTCGTATCTGGATCTGGATTCGGATCTTCAACAAAATCGAATCAATTCGTCCTTATCATGCACCCAACCTGTCCACCAAGTTTCGTCCGAATCCGTCCGCACATTTTGAGGTATCCTGCTCACAGAGAGACAGACAGACAAACAAACAGAGGTGAAAACATAACTTCCGTCCACCTTCGGTGGTAGAGGTAATGAAAGGTGACAAGGCTGAAAACGTACCACCTTCTTTCTTCCTTTTGTTTCAACTTGAAATTTTGTCAAACAAGAGAATTTTTATAAAGATTGCACATTCATGAGAAACTGCTATCAGCTGGCAAGGTCACAGTGACCTTTCTGTAACAGCTCGGAGTCATAATCGATGAGTCTTTTCCCATTGGTAGACGAGCATCAAGTCAGAGTTTAACAGCCGGAGATTTTAAAACATATTTGGGCAAAATGCTCCATCACCATGATGCTGGCAGAGATCACACAAGCCTGAGGACATATTAGCAAATTGTAAAGTTGGAGTGGACTGTCCTTACCACCTCCTCTAATACCAAAACCCCAAACTTACAGACTTTCCTAATTTATTCCATTGTAAGAGGATTGATCTGTCTTTGCTGAGTTTTTCTTTTCTACATGATTGAGGGTCATGGAGAATGGAGTGCAACAAAATGTAAAGGGAGAAACATCAAGAACAGGGTGGAAGTGAGAGTGAGGTCAATGGGAAGGGGAGAAGGATGCATGGGGGTGAACAAGCTGAATGAAACACAGCAGGAAGGTGATGAAACAAAAGTGGGAAAGTGGTGATGAAACAGAGAAGACACAAACCAACCGACGATTAGAAAAAGAGGGGGGAAACATCACACCAACCTGGAAAAATGGAGTGCTTGGAAATGGGGACATTTGGGGCAGAAGAGATCATGAGTATGGATGGGGATGATCTGATCACGTAGTAGACTAAAAGCTGTCTTAAAGACCTGGAGGTAAGAATGGAGCTGAACAGACTGGGGAAGTTGGTTTGACATGTGAGGAAAAAGGGGAACAAATGAGTGGAGGTGAACAGTGATCCTGTATTTTGGGAGTTTAACAAGAATAGTGTTACCGGCAGATAATGTGTGTTCTGCAAAATCCTGCAAAGGATAGAGCCACTCCATACTAATGATGTAATAGACACACTGCATACAATTGAACAGACTTTAAGGTCCAAGCCTCCCACAACTCAAAAGTGCACGGGCTTCACAGGAGGTGTGCAACAGGTATTGCAGCTTGGTAGAGTTGAATGACCTCAGCATGCAGTGGCTGTCGGGCGCCAGAGATTTGCTCCGTCACTATTACATTTGACTTCCAGGAAAACAGCATTCTCCCAATACTTTTGTAAATGGCCTGGAAGGATAGTTCAGAAGTATGTGCACTCTCCTCTGAGATAGTCTGGCTTGGAATCACAGTCCTGCAGTCCAGAATCGCTGCCACCCGGGCGTTCTGCATGCAGGTTGAGGAATCGATGTGCGCGCCATCGACGGTCGGAACAAGTTAGGCCGGATGACCCGTCTGCCAACCCTGGTTGTTGGTCGACGTTAAGGATGGCACAGTGTCTTTTGTGAAGTTACATCCAGCAACAGCACCATGAACGAATTATAAATTCCTGCCTGGGCTGTGGGTAGGAAGTGGTTCGGACACCATACCTGGACATCAGGATGCGAATGGCCATCTTCGGTTATGAAGGCCAACCGTGATGACTTTTGAAATTCAATCTCCAATCATGCTGCACTATAAAGGGTTAAATTTGCTCAAACCTTAGTTATTAATCCTTTGGGTTTCATCATTCTCTCATTCGAAAAAGTTCTGAACTATTTAATTCATTTTTAGTCTTTCATTCATCATAGTTCTTGTTTGTGGAAGATATCGATGTGAAAACGATTCTATAAATGGCTGATGCAGCTGAGAGCGTGATGGTGAAATGGGAGTTGAAACTGAATTATGCACGAGATTCGCTGGAAATTTATAGGGAATAGGGAAGTTAATCAGATATTATAAATGCTCGAGGGAACATGGCCCAGCGGAAGTGGAGAAAAGAGAAGGACGATTGTTCAGTTAAAATTGCTAGGAAAATGCAAAAAAAAAAAAAATAACATTCTCTTCAATGTCTGTCCTTTACCTTTCATGGTTTGTCTGAGTCTAACTTACTGCTTTCGTACCAGACTGTCTGCATTGATCGGTCTTTAGGAAAATGGGTAAACTCATTGATCTCTTGAGCCTTCATCTTTCCCTTCATTCATGTCTTATCCGACTTCCATTATCTCTCCCACCCTCTCTCAGTACCTCTCTTTCTTTCTATCCCCCAGCTCTGTCTGGGCTCTGTCCCCCAAATATTCCTACAGGTCGCACAAGATCTGCCTGCAACCCTCTTATGGTTAAACTGGCAAAATCAAGACTCTCTATTCACATTCACTCCTTCATTCCTCTTTACTCCCACCTCTGGAACAAACTCCCACACTCTCTTCAATCCCACTCCTCCCTCCAGATCTTTAAAACAGCTGTTCACCACCATCTCTTATCTTCCCCCATCCAAAACCTTGATCTTTTCTACCCACGTTAATACAAATCCAAAATCCACCTTTTTCAAATTCCGTTGTCTTTCCTGACATCCCCTGCAGTGTACATCTTGTTTATCCCATATACAGTCACGTGAAAAAGTAAGTACACCCCATGTAAAGTTTTGACTTTTTCAACATATTTCAACATACAACTATTTGATCTTCATTTCAACAATATTGATAGATAAAGGTGATATAATATAACAAATATCATGAAACATTTACATTTTTTAGTCCATTGTATAATTTAAATAAACATAAATGCAAATTTCGCATGTGGAAAAAGTAAGTACACCCTTGGCTCTAATAGGTGGTATTGCCCCCTTTGGCAGAAACAACCTCAAGTAGGCGTTTCTTATAACTGTCTACAAGTCTCTGACATCGACTGGGAGAAATTTTTGCCCACTCCTCCATGCAGAATTCTTTCAGCTGTGTGATGTTTGAGGGGTTTCTTGCATGCACAGCTCGTTTCAAATCCCCCCACAACATCTCGATGGGATTTAGATCCGGGCTTTGACTTGGCCATTCCAGTACCCTCCATTTCTTTCTTTTCAGACATTCCTTGGTGGATTTACTGGTATGTTTAGGGTCATTGTCATGTTGCAAGGTCCACCTTCGGTTGAGCTTCAACTTCTCCGACAGATGGCCTCACATTATCCTCAAGCACCCTCTGGTACAATGAAGAATTCATAGTGGATTCTATGATTGTGTGATGCCCAGGCCCTGATGCAGCAAAGCTGCCCCAAACCATAATATTTCCACCACCATGCTTTACAGTTGGTATCAGGTTCTTGTGATCAAATTCTGTCTATGGTTTTCGCCAAACATGTCTTCTGGTACTGTGGCCAAATCGCTCTACCTTTGACTCATCTGTCCAGAGCACATTGTTCCAGAAGTGCTGGTCTTTGCCTAAGTATTCATTGGCAAACTTTAGTCTTGCCCTGATGTTCTTTCTGGACAGCAAAGGTTTCCTCCTGGCACACCTCCCATGTAGACCAAATTTGTGCAGCCTCTTTCTAATGGTAGGCTCGTGCACTTTGACTTCAACAGTGGCAAGAGCTACCTGTAGGTCCCGTGATGACATTCTGGGGTTCTTAGAGACTTCTTTCAGCATCTTGCGGTCTACTCTCGGGCTGAACTTGCTGGGGCGGCCTGGCCTGAACAAGTTGGCAGTTGTTTGGAATCTTCTCCACTTGTAGATGATCTTCCGGACAGTCAAATGATTGATTTCCAATTGTTTGGAGATCTTTTTAAATCCCTTCCCAGACTCGTAGGCATCTATAACCTTCTTTCTGAAGGCCTCTTTTGATCTGGAGAGCTCTTTTGATCTAGGCATGGTGACGCCGCACACTTCAACAACAAAGAGCAAACCAAACTAAATGTCTGAGGTTTAAATAAGACAGGTTCCTCCAAGATCCTCTCTGACGATGTTCTAATCATTTGCACCTGAGCTGGTGCACCTGATTCTAATTTTAGGTATTTGAAGTAGTGCTAAATGTAGGGGTGTACTTACTTTTTCCACATGCAAAATTTCCATTTATGTTTATTTAAATTATACAATGGACTACAAAATATAAATGTTTTATGATATTTGTTTTATTATATCACCTTTATCTATCAATATTGTTGAAATGAAGATCAAATAGCTGTATGTTGAAATATGTTGAAAAAGTCAAAACTTTATATGGGGTGTACTTACTTTTTCACGTGACTGTACCTCACCCCAGCCCTCTCTCTCCATATATATATGAGAGATATATATACATCTATATCTCTTTCTCTCTCTGTCGCCACCTGTCGGTTGTTGGTGCTTTGGGTGCGGTGTCATGGCGTCTGCTCGTGTTTTGGCATTGTAGCTCCGTGCTCGTGGTTTGTATCTTTACCCTCCCCTTACCTCTTCTCACCTTTGTGCTGTCTTTTGTGTGTCCCCTTCCACGTTATCATCCCTTCCCCCTACTTGAGAGTGAGAAAGTGAGAGAGCACGCGTCGTGAGACCGGTAAAGGATCCCCCTTAGGGCGGTTCCCTCTCCGGGTTTTTTCGCTTCGTGTTACAAATCATAATACTTTTTCCGTTTCTTTTTTCGTAATTATTTTTATTTTTCGTTTGTTTACTGGAGCTTTTTGGCTTCATTAACCCTTTATACATTTATCATTTGTTTAAATGTGGAAACGATGGCGGATAGCTCTTGTTACACGTCTCTTGAAGCACTAACCCGGAAGCACGGGTTAGTTTGTTCACCTCCGTCGGGAATCGACGTCCAGGCCATTATCCTTGCCGTCGGAGAGATAATCGGTTTGGATAATGTAAAAGCGGCTTCTCGCATGAATAAACGTGTGGTAATCTTTGTTGCCGCAGTGCCCATGGTTGCTCAAATAGTCGAGCACGGGCTTTTCTTTGCTCCTGACGTGTTTGTTCAGGTATGTCCACTCGACACGCCGGCAGTTCGGGTTTCTCTCTCTAATGCTCCTCCGTTCCTTAAGAACAAAGACCTGGTTACTGAACTAAACAAACTCGGTTCTGTCATCTCTTCAGTTACTATGGTTCCTGTACGAGGGAAAAATAACCGTTTAAAACACGTCATGTCCTTTCGTCGTTTCGTTTATATGATTTTACCACGTGGTGTAACCTCTTTAAATGCGGTATTGCCCTTCAAGGTCGAAGGTCACACTTATCGGGTCTTTGTCTCCACAGAGTCTCTAGTTTGTTTTGAGTGTGGTCAATATGGTCATTTAAAAGACTCGAGCCCGAAAAGGTCCACAGATAGAGTCACTAGCCTGAATGGTGATGAATAGCAGGGCTCAACTGAGATTGTTGTTGATGATGTAAACAGTATGGATGGTGCTGACAACCCCATTGTAGACAAACCGAGAACCAGGAAAAGAACCCTCTCACCTTCTAGCGACCTCAACGAGCCTGATAATAAGGTCTTGGCCGGTGATACAACCTTCGCTCAAGTGGTTAGTGTAGGTAACGATGGAGCGCAACCTCCTCCTCAGCAGTTGCCTCCAGTTGAGGTAATCCCTCAGCCTCCTCTGCCTTCAGAATATTCTGAGGGTAATGTGATAAATGCTGAAAATGTATGTGTTGGCCAGACAGCACCTGAGTCTCTCCGGTGTTCTGAGGGTAAACCTCCATGTGAGGTTGAGCCTCCATGTGTGTCCCCTGCTGAAGCTTGTGTTGATTGTGCCACCCTCCCTCTGTGGGGAGTGGTGAGTGTGTAGTGTTACGTGCTCCTCCCCAAACCACGGTCACGGTGTACCTCCGAGCCCCCGAAAGGAGTCACGGCAGAAAGATGTGTTATTATGTGTGTCAATGACCAATGGTGGAACCACACCAACCGATTGTTACCAAAAACAAGTATTGTATTAATGTCACACAATAATAACAGCACAAGTACAATATACTTTCAATTGCACAACCAAAATACCATATAATTCCTATGATGGTACCATCAGTTTCTTACTCAATAACTCACTGTGCTCCAAGTGAGCGAAAAGAACATTCCCCAAAGTCTCTGTCCCGGCACCAAGCCAAAGTCGATCCTTGCTCCGGTGATCGCAAGAAAAAGGTCATATCGAGACCAGAATCCAGGTCGGCTGACAGTCAACGCTGCCAAAGAGGCGCAAAGGTGCACCCAAAAGGCGACTGGGAAATCACACCTTCGGGTATGAACGTTCAGCGGCTCCCAAACGGAAAACCACAAATTCCCAATCAAAATCCACGTTACACACGCAAACCAGGCTAATGGCTGGGTGCGGTGAAATGGCTGGAGCGAGGTGAAAAGTCTGGAGCAATGCGAAATGGCGGGAGCGAGGCGAAATGGCGGGCGGGCCCGTAATGGAGGCGTACCTGCTCTCCAACAACGATTCTCTTCGGAATCAACCGCAAAACCCGTCACGCAGGTTTATCTGTCACAGCCATCTCAACTCTGTCACCGGAATCCCTTTCCCAGGAAAACCAAAGTTCGCTCGTGACCCATGTTCGCCAGCGTCTCCTCGAGACCTCAAAGAAGCTCGGCTTTTTTTTCCCGGCCTCTCTTTGCTCCGCTTTTCGCTTCCTCCTCCTCTTCTTCCGGTTTTTCCCGATCCCATTTCCGGTTTCTTTTAAAACACTAACTTTTCACCTTTTGAAAACAGTTATCTCCATTTCACTCAAACTATACCAAGAATAGTACATGGAACCAAAAATGCTTACAGTGGATGAAAACCACAACGACGGAAGTGACGAATCCGTAACAGTAGGAACTAGTGATCCGTCTGTGATCGAATCCTCCTTTGAGGCAGCTGAGCCTTGTCAAGCTCAGGGTCAGCAGGGGGTGATAGTGCTGAAGTCTCAGATTGTCGTGTTGATGAGCTCGTTGCTTCGGCAATGGACTCTCAATGCAATGATTGTGACTGATGGGGTTTCTTCCGTTGCCTCACTGAGTGATGGTGAGGCCGACCTCTCATCGGAGCATGTCTGTGGAGACTCTGTCCCTCCTGCTGAAATCATGGATTTCCTACAAAAAACTTACCGTAAAAGGCACGTGAAAATTTGCGATTTCTTCGTTGACACTCACGCCTTCATGAGTGGGGCTCAGGAAGTTGTACAACAATCTGCGGCCCTTCATATTTCTGATCAATCACTGAAAAGACTGAAGAGGTACCTTGTCACAGCAAGGAAAAAATTAAACCTGTAATGGCTGTGTTGCTGCCTATGTTTTTATGAACATAGCAAGTTTGAACATTAATGGTGGGTTTAGTCAGCTGTGTCGGTCCCAGACTGTGCAATTATCCAGGAGGGAAATGATTGATGTACTTTTATTGCAAGAAACTCGTGCCACTGCAGACTGCATGGCTGATTGGCAGCAACAGCTGATTGCCACTTGGTTTTTTAGTAATACAGATTCTGTGAGTGTGGGTATTGCTTTTTTTGTCTGTACACGTTTGTCTGTCTCCCCCCCCCCCCCTATATTTAAGGAAATCGTACCAGGCTATCTAGCCTCTGTAGAGTTTGAATACAATCAGCAACGATTTATGTTTGTTAACGTCTATGCTCCAAGCGATAGTACAGATACAACAACAACAACAACAACATCATGCATTTTAAGGCCATTTTCCCTGCTAGAGCGGGGGTTAGCCTTGCGGTCCCCATGACAATCTTCTCCATTTTGCCCTATTTTCTGCATCTCTCCTTGTTAACCCCCTTGCCCGCATTTCTTCTTCCACCATCTTTAGCCAAGTCTTTCTCGGTCTTCCCCGTCCTCTACTTCCTTCTACATTCATTTCCATCACTCTTCTCAACCAGTCACTTTCATCCTTCCTCAACACATGACCAAACCATCTCAACCTGTTCCTCTTCACAGCATCAATCACAGGCTCTATTCCCATCATCTTTCGCAATTCATCATTTCAATAGTACAGATAGAGGAACGTTTTTTAATCAGTCCTTTAATTTCCTGAGACACCTCTCTTCTGATACGTTGTTGTGCTTAGGGGGTGACTTTAACTGTACTTTAAACCCAACTTTAGATAGGAACAGTGCAGAGCCACATCCAGCTTCAAGTAGGCCTCTCTCCAATATAATTTTTCGGCATGACCTCAACGATGTATGGCGGCAACAACACCCAAACCCGCAGCAATTTAGCTGGTGTCGTGTTTTACTAAATCATCTTTCACTTGTGTTACGGATTCGGCACTAATGATTGTTGTTATGATTATTGTTGTTGGTTCTAAGTATTCTGGTGATTGTGTATGAAGGGAAAGGGTTATTATAGCTAAAAGGTTTAAAAGCGCTCATGATAAAATAATACCGGAAATGGAAGAGTGGGCCGGAAGAGGTCGAGGGAAGAGGAGGAGGACGTGAGAGAAAGGAAAAGGGAGGTGTTCTGACGAAGCTCCGCACCTGGCGTGGGCGAGCTTACATGTCGAGAGAACTTTGAGTCCGGGAAGGGAATCTTGAGCGATTGGTGATCGCTGGAATTGTGGAAAAGCCTGCGAAGCCAGGTACAGGTGTGATTCCGGAGAATTTTCGCCTAGCAGCGACGGCTCGAGGACGAGCCGGCCGCCATTACCGGGACCTCGTGCGTCGTTCGCGGAACCTTGGTTAGCCGCATCCGTGGGTCCCGCCATCCGGTGATTTACCGAAATAGGTTGCTGTTGGATTAGACCACGTGACGGTCCATGCCTTGCCTACACCGCCGTACTCGCCTCTTCGCGTCTTCGCCTCATCTCCGTTGAGTTATAGAGACATTGAAGGGTTGGGCTCCATTCACTGGGAGCGCGGATCACTGCCGAGCTGCTGCTGAGCTGGGACTGGGATCTGTGAGTTTATGTTACTTAATAAGGTGGTACCATCTTGAGATTAATTGTATGACTGATTGCTTTCATTGTTGTATGGTTTCCTGTGTGCTTTTAATACAATCTGTTCATTTATAATCTTTGGGTGTGGTTCCACTATTGATTTGTTTTTGACACAGGATAACATTTTTTTTCTGTCGGGGCTCCTCGCGGGGTTCGGAGGTTTACCGAGATCAGGAGATTGGTGAGGACCCCGTAACACTTGCTCGTCTTGATAAATTTTATATTCCTAACTCTGCTATCAATCTTGTGACACATACGGATAATGTCCCTTCTGGTTACCCTGATCATTCTTTGGTAAAACTGTGTTTTTCTTTTCCTCGTTTCAAACGCCGCACCTTGTATTGGTCTTTTAACACCTCACTTCTGAGCGATCCTTTCTTTAAATCATCCTTTGTGGTTTTTTGGGACAAGGTTGTGTATTTCCAACATCGTTTCCTAAATCTCTGTCAGTGGTGGGACTATGCTAAAGCGCAGATCCGTGTTCGCTGTCAGCAATACAAAACCAATTGCTCTCAAAGTAAACAATTATGTATTGATGCCTTGAAACAAGAAATTCTACGATTGCAGGAAGGTGCTGAGGTCCTTAGTGATGAAAGACGGTGTCAACTCCTCTTGAAAAACAAACTCTGCTTAAGGAATTCAACAAAATGGTATTGGTGCCTCAGTCAGGCTGAGAGTGAATGGTTTACTGTCTTCAGACACATGTTGTAAAGATTTCTTTGAGAAGACGACCAAGGCGAGCCAGCAAATGCTTAGTCTTCGGGCTAGTGATGGGCATATTCTTAGTGATAATACGGAGATTGTTCATTTTGTTCGGTCTTGCTTTGAGAGTGTGTTTTCGTTTAAGCCTAATGATGTGCCTGCAATGCAGAATATTACGTCCAATTTACCGCAGATAGATGAGCATCAGCGGCATGTCTTGGATGAGAACATTGCTCTCGGTGAACGTAAAACTGCGCTAGATGACCTTGCTGATCATCAGGCTCCTGGTTTTGATGGGTCACCAGCTGAATTTTATAAAACCTTTTGGGACATGCTTGGTCCTGCTTTGCATTCAGTGTTTTTATACAGTCTGCGTGAGGGATTGTTACCCCTTCGTTGTCGACGTGCAGTTGTTTGCCTTATCCCTAAGAAAAACGACCTGCAATTGATACAGAACTGGCGCCCAATTTCTCCTCTCTGCACAGATTACAAGATTTTTGCCAAAGCGCTTGCTAACCGTGTAAAGACTGTTCTAAGCACAGTTATACATCAGGATCAATCGTACTGTGTTATGCACAGATCTATGCACGATAACATTTTTTTGGTACGAGACCTGTGGGATGTGTGTGCATTTCAACAACAACATTCCGGTCTCTTTTTTATTGACCAAGAAAAGGCTTTTGACTCTGTTAATCATGAATATTTGTTTCACATTTTAAAGCAATTTGGTTTTGGGGCATCTTTTATTTCTTATGTATCCTTATTGTATAATCACATTTTTAGCTTGATCAAAATCAATGATGGTCTCTGTTCACCTTTGCGGATTGGGAGGGGAATTCGGCAAGGTTGTCCCTTATCTGGAATCTTGTACTCTCTTTGCATTGAGCCCCTTTTGAATCGTTTACGATCTTCTCTTATGGGATTTTCAGTGACTCCATCAGAAAATCCCGTTATCATTTCGGCCTATGCTGATGATGTATGTATTGCTGGTCGCAGCAGTAATGACATTGCTCTGCTATTTGAGTGTCTACAGGTCTACTCTCAAGTATGTACAACGCAAATTAATTGGTCGAAATGCAAAGCAGTTTGGGTCGGCGGTACGCCACCTTCTGCCCTTCCAATTCTCCCTATGAATTTGACATGGGGAAAAGAAGGTGTGAAATACCTCGGTGTTTATCTTGAAACCCCTGGTTTTGTCAAAAGGAATTGGGATGGTTTGCTCCACAAAATTAGCAATAAATTAAACAGATGGAGAGGAATTTTGTCGACCTTGTCTTTTTGAGGTCGTGCCCTGGTCATTAACAACCTGGTGGCCCCTCTCTTATGGCATAAAATGATTGCCTTGCAGCCACCTGCAACGTTGGTGTCGTCAATCCAAAAATGTTTACTTGACTTCTTTTGGGATGGCAAACAATGGCTAAAGCCAGAGACTATTTGCCTTCCACTGACGGAAGGGGGTCATGGGCTTGTGGACATTCTCTGTCGGGTGATGGCCTTCCGAGTCTCTACAGCTCGTCGTTTTATATTTCTGGAGACCTTGCCCTGGAAATCTACTGCAAACTGTATATTAAAACAAGCTGGCATGCTAGGTTACAATTGTGAACTCTTCTTCATGGAGCTGCAACATGTCGATGCTTCGCTGCTCCCTGACTTTTACCAAGATGTCTTGAACGTCTGGCGGTGCATTTCAGTAACTCGGCAAATGGGGACATACAACAGTGAAAGGTTCCTCCTGGAACCCTTTTCTACAATGCCCTCTTTCCTGCTATTCCTCACTCACGTGCTTTTGTGCAAAGTTTTTTGAGTGCTGGTGTGAAAACGACTCGGGACCTTCGTGACTGCAACAGGAATAGTTGGTTCTCCGCAGGACATCTTCAAGTAAGAATTGGCATCAGATGTTTGAGGAGCGTAGCCAAGGTCCTACAGGAAATCCTGTGTGTTTTTAGGCACCTGGGCCTGAGCTCAACCGCCAACATTGGTGACCACCATACACCACCACAGATCTGTGCTAGCTCTAGCCTGCTGGCTGATAGCACCACAACATCTATCTTGTTATCCTCATCACCACTTTCCAGCAAGGATAAAAAGAGACTGTATCGTTTGTGTATTTCAGTCCGGTTTCTTTTGGGGCTCGATGGAAAGAGAAACTGTCTTCTGGGTCTCCCTCCCATCCGCAATGGTCTGCAATGTATGTTTCACCAATTGTTAAAAGGACTGGTGATATTGCTTGGAGACTCGCCCATATGGTGTTGCCCTCCAATGTTTTATTACATCGTTTTAATGAGGATAATTCAGTGGAATGCCCTTTTTGTATGATTTCGGAAGACCTTTTCCATGCTTATGTAGATTGTGCAAGACTCTCTCTCCCTTCTTTGTTTTTTTTTATCAACTTTTTTTAATCGTATGAACTTTTCTTTTTCTGCACGTGTTTTTATCTTTGGAATACCACTTAGTTACAAAAAACGCTCTGAGACTGTTCTTGTTAATTTCTTAATTTCTATTGGAAAATTAGCAATCTACAAAACAAGAAAAGCAAAGCTCCTGGCAAATGCTGATACTTTATGTGATGTGGTAATTGTGTTTAAGGCTCTAGTCATGGCAAGGTTACGCTTGGAATTTTCCTTTTGCCAAATGAAAGATGATTTACAAACCTTTGTGAAAAAATGGTGTGTAAAGGGTGGGTTTTGTAAACTTGATAATGGTTTGTTAAGTTTTTTATTTTAGTGTTTGGTGTTTTTATTGTTGTTGTTTGGCTGCACATGTTTGGAATTGTGGTGACTTTATTATTTGCATGACTTGTGTGGTTTTCTTACCGTTATAATAAAAGAGCTTCAAAAGTCTCTCTGTCTCTCTGTCTCTTTCGACCTTGTTGGCCGTTTGTTGTTGGGCGTGGCAAGATGGCGTGTGCTCGTGTTCGTGTGTTGTAGCTCCTGGCTCGTGTTGTTTTCGTCCTCTCCCCAACCCCCCTTTTTACCTCCCCTTTTCTTCTTCGTTACCACCTGTCCCTCTTTTCCCCTCTTTCAAGACAGAGAGGGAGAGCCAGCACGGTAAGGGTTTGTTTAAACCACGTTTTTTCCTAACGTGCTTTAAACCGTGCTTTAGTTATTATTTATTTAATATATTTTTTCCTATTCATTTTTTTCTTTTTCTTTAGGATTATACAAATCTATTTGCTTTCACTTCGTTTCTCCTTTGACGATATGGCTAATAGGAGCAGCTAAAGGCCTGCCGATCGTGTTACCGATGAGGGGTTATCGCGTAAGCGCGGGCTGTGCCTTGTCCCGCCGGAGGGAGTTGAAATGGATGATATTTTGCTCGCGATTGGGGATTTGATCGACGTGAGCAATATTCGTGCCGCGTCTCGTATGAATCACAAAATTGTGGTATTTGTCTCGCAAGTGGGTCTTGCCGACATTGTTGTGCAGAACGGTTTGACCTTGGGAAACGATCCGTTTGTTCCTGTGTCGTCGATGGACACGCCGGCAGTTAGTCATTCTGAGCAATGTTCCGCCTTTTCTAGGTAACGAGGAAATCCTACACAAGCTAGGTGAGTTTGGTACCGCGTCTCTCGAATCATTAGGGTTCCTCTACGTACGAGAAACGGCAGGTTGAAGCACGTACAATCGTTTAGACGTTTTTGTTTTGTTGTTCTAAAAGACGCAGCGAAGCAGTTGAACACTTCGCACACCTTTAAAGTAGGCGAACATGAATATAAGATTTTCATGGCTACCAAGACCTTGATCTGCTACGGATAGTCAGGTTCACTGTTTTTTCGTTCAAAATTTTGGTAGATTAGCAAAACTATACATTTTTGGAATATTCAGAGCATGAGGAATCCAAAAATTAATGTTTACATTTGCGTAGACACCTTTGCGAAAACGACACTCAGGACAGTGATGAAGATCTGTAAAAGCATATTCCTGAACGGTATAGACCTCGTAGATCCTGTGTATAGGACTTGTAGTTCAATCTGATACTACCTATAACTTCCTATAACAACCTATAACTTCAAAGGACTTGCAATATCATGTATTATGTAATACAGTTATATCACAAATATAAAGACAATGGTTTTTAATTACCTTTGTTTGTTGCTTTTCTATAATCCTGAGCACTATTTTGAGGCCTTTATTGGATTCCTTGACCCAGAAAACATAGGATTAGCATATTTAAGTCTCTAGGTTGACTAGAAGCCGAGATCGCGCAAAATATGTATTTTATGGCGGCCATTTTCAAAATCCAAAATGGCGGCCATGCAGGTGTCTGTGCAAATGCCAACATTGATTTTCAGATTCTCCATGCTCTGAAGATTCCAAAAATGTACAGGTTTGCTAATCCCAACATTTTGAAAGAAATTATATTTGTTAACATAGTGAACCTGACTATCTTCATCACTGTCCTGAGTGTCATTTTCGCAAAGGTGTCTACGCAAATGTAAACATTAATTTTTGGATTCCTCATGCTCTGAATATTCCAAAAATGTATAGTTTTGCTAATCTACCAAAATTTTGAACGAAATTATATTTGTTAACATAGTGAACCTGACTAGGATGTGGAGCACACGGACACACTAAGCAGTATTGTCCAGACTCCAAGAAGACTTACGCTACAGCAGCTGGGTCGCCCCCCCTTCCCCCTTCCCTGTGATTGATGCAGTGCCCCCCGTTAATGAGCCGGGTGGGGTACAGAGATCCACACCAGAAGACCAGGGTGTAGCAAATGGTGGTGGTGTTGCTGAGGTTAGTGCACCAGCGGAGCATCCAGCCGATGTGGACAAGAGGCTACGACCTCAAGATAATATGGTCTATGTGGAAGTATTGATGAAAGGCACCGAGGCACCGACGCTAAGAGCTAAAAGCGTACCTTTTTGAGCGCCGAAACCGAAGACAAAGGTAGCAAAGTGATACTCGTCCAGGCAAGCAGTATCTCAGACTATCCTAATGATTCTTGGCAAGATGGGCAAGGTGGTGATGAAGCAGAGGAGAGTAGGACTTCACCCCTTGCTCTTGTTTAAGAAAACCAAAGCACCAGTTTCGGTTGTGATGTTGGGACCATTGTACCTTGTGACAACGAGCAGTCTCAGGTCCTGAGTGACAATGGTTGTTGCTCACATCCGGTTGTAACGACCAAGGATGATGGTCTAAGCAGACCTATAATAGGCAACAGTGGTGGCACAGATGTGTCCCTGGTGATGCAACAGGAAGACTGCAGTGTTGATGACACAGAAGGTGTGCCAGCACCTGACACACAACAAAGGAGTTTCAACGTTGATGTGGTTAGGGAGCTGGATAAGGAAGCTCAAAGCCTCGTTTCTGTGAAAGATCATCAGGAAGAAGAACAACTGGAAGTAACAAAGGAAAACGTCATCAGTTTCTTAAACGAGACGTTTAGGCAACGCTATGTTGTAATCAAAGATCATTTTCCTGATGTGAAAACTTTCATCAGGGCTGCAAGACCCCTCTTGCAAAGAAATGACCCAATGGAAATTTCGGAGGCCCAATTTCAGTGTCTTCGGAAAGCGGTCACAAAGGCGAATAAGGAATTGCAGGCAGAGGGTGAGTTACCTTTGTAGAATGGCAATGCGAGAGATATGTATTGCATCCCTGAATATCAATGGGGGTTGTACCCCCTTACGAAAAATTCAGACAATTAAGGCAATGGAGAGAGTGAAAGCCGACATCATCTTGATACAAGAGACCCATGCTACGAACACCCTGGTTGCTGAATGGGGTAAACTTTATCGAGGGTAGTGGTGGTTGAGTGGTTTTACCACACCCAAAGCTGGTGTTGCCATCGCCTTAAGTGATAGAATTCCTGCTCGGAAGATTGTCTTTAAGGAAATTTATAAGGGACATCTGATAGCGGTGGAATTCTATTGCAACACACAAAATATCATCATTGTGAACCTGTATGCACCGAGTGAACCCATGGAAAGAAGAGTGTTCTTTTCCACTCTGCATGACTTTGTAAAAGGACTGGATACAACCGCTTTCATCTGTATTGCTGGCGATTTCAACTGCACTATCAATCCTTCCATAGACAGGACCGGTCATGAGCCCCATCCGGCTTCTACGAAGGTTTTGGAGAACATCATCAAGAATCAGAATTTGAAAGATGTTTGGAGGTTGCAACATCCAACTTCACGGTGCTATACGTGGTGCAGATGCCATGATGGGAGGATATCAATGGCAAGGCAAGACAGATTCTACGTGAATAAGCCAATGCTAAATGTGATGGCCACAACCCAGATACTCCCAACTGGTTTCACAGACCATTACTTGGTTTCAATGGGTTTTAATTTGCCTCTGGCCTCAGGTGGTAGTGCGTATTGGTCACTTAACACCCACCTGCTGAATGATATGAAATTCAAAGATGCTTTTCGAGCCGTGTGGGAAAGAATTTGGTCCTCCAAATTTGAGCATGCTAACCTTCGACTGTGGTGGGACCTTGCAAAGGGTCAGGTCAAATCGTTCTGTCAACAATATAGTCTTTATGCCACTAAATTGCAAAATCTCTCGATTGATTCATTAAAGGCTGAAATTGCAGCTATGGAGCAAAACATTAATAGGGCTGGGAAAGACACTACAGGTGACCGGCTGTTATGGAGTAAAAAGGCAATCTTGACTGAATTGGTACGGCAGCGAGCAATGGACACCCTGGTACGCATGAGAATGAGTTATTTAACGTTGGATATGCCAAATAAAGACTTTTTTAGTTTGGAGAACTCTGTCAAAAAATCACAACAGATTCACAGGCTATGTGCTAATAATGGGTCAATAGTGACCTCCCATCAGGAGATTAAGTCTGTTTTGAAGGGTTTTTATACAAACCTTTTCCTCCCCCAGAGCATAAGTAATGAGACCTTGCAGGAGCTGACTACTGTGCTTCCGAGACTTGAGGAGGACCAGCAACACACACTGAACATGACAGTTTCGGCTGCTGAACTTGAAACTGCTATGCGGAGCTTGAAGGATGGTAAAGCCTCTGGGATTGATGGTTTGCCCGGAGAGTTCTATAAGACTTTTTGGAACCTTGTGGGACCTGACCTGCTTGAGGTATTTGATGAATGCCTTCATGTTGGAGAGCTTCCCCTGTCCTGCAGAAGAGCAGTCAAAGTGCCTGTTGCCAAAGGCTGGGGAAACTCAACTAGTTGAGAACTGGTGGCCTGTCTCATTGCTGTGCGCGGATTACAAGATTTTGTCGAAGGTTTTAGCAAACCGTTTGGGAACTGTGATCAGCTCTATTGTGCACCCTGACCAGACCTACTGTGTACCAGGAAGGTCAATTTATGATAATATATTTTTGATAAGGGATATTATTTCTTGCAATAAGTACTTGTGTGCCAGTTTTGGGTTGTTGTTTCTTGAACAAACAAAGGCTTTTGATCGAGTTGATCACACATATTTGTTTTCTGTTCTGGAGCGGATGGGTTTTGGTGAAACTTTCATTTCCTATGTCAAGCTGTTATACACTAATACCTTCTGCATGATGAACGTAAACAACAGTTTATGTTCCCCCTTTCCTTTTCGACGGGGTATCCATCAAGGTTGTCCCCTTTCTGGACTTCTGTATATAATTGCCCTTGAACCACTTAGCATCCATCAGGCAGCAAATAACTCAGGACGTGGGAGCCGTTTTTGGTTCAAGATTTGTGGTCACAGCTTATGCTGATGATGTATGTGTTCTGATTAAGGGCTCAAGTAGTGTTGCTGCAGTGCAGCGTTGCTTTAAAGATTACCCTGCGGCCTCTTCCGGTGAAGTAAATTGGAGCAAGAGTGTAGCCTTATGGTGCGGTTCAGATGACCTTTCTTTAACACTGCCACCGTCGCTCCCACAGAATTTAGAGTGGAAAACAGATGGGGTCAAATTTCTTGGTGTCTATCTCGGCAACCAGGAAGTAGAAATGAAGAACTGGGAAGGAATGATTGAACAAATTACACACCGGTTGAAACAATGGGAAAGACTGCTGCGATCTCTTTCTTATAAAGGCCGCACTCTTGTCATAAATAAGTTGACAGCAGCAAGATTATGGCAAAAACTAATTGCCTTGCAGCCACCCAAGGAGTTGATTCAGGCCATCCAGCGGGTCTTGATAAATTTCTTTTGGAATGGAAACCACTGGCTTCGGCCTCAAATACTGTACCACCCTCGGAAGGTGGGTGGACATGGAATTGTGGATGTGTCCGCCCGGCTTATGGCTTTTCGCCTACAGTCTGTGCAACGTCTGTTATATGCTGAAGAGCTGCCCTGGTGCCTATTTGCGTTTTTTTTTGCTGCAACAAGCGGGAGGCCTGTGTTATAATAGGCACCTGTTCCTGGTGAACCTTGACCATGTCAGTTTAGTTTTGTGGAAGTACTGTACTGCATTAATGCACTGTACTGCATGGTATTAAATGTACTGTATGGCATTAATCAAAACTAATATGGAAGTAGAGATCTTGACATTATATTGATCGTTGGAATTGATGAAAATGAAGCAGATAGACGATTTCGTAAATGAATGTCAGGAATTTGCACGAACGTGGTAATCTCTTGTTCACCTGGTCACAGCCCCGGGCTAGAGCACCCTCATATTGTGAGCCAAATGGACTCCCTGCAGGGGGGGAGCGAAACGGCTCCGATGAGGCGAGCGTGGATGACCTCGGGGCATTTGCGGAGAAGGGATTAGCGCGACGATGCCCATAAAGACAGGAAACATACTTTGAGTGAGGAGCACTTGCCGGGAGAGTCTCTGACGGAAGGAACGAGTACGGGGCTGCGCAGAAACATCGGCCGAACCAGAAGGACCATGCGGATAGAGTTATCTGGTACATTGAGTTAACGGTAGTTATTAGTATTTGAAACAAGTGAACTAGTAGTTAATAAAGTCTTGATCTTTTGTAAACCTGTTTCCGGTCATTGGAGTCTTGAGTCCCAACACACTTCCACGACAGTTTCAATCCCAATTTTTTTTATCAGGGTTTGCTGAAAGTTTGGAAAGGCTTTGGGGTTCAATGTTGCCTTGAGGCTTATAATTGCCGGATGTTTATCCAAGAACCTATTTTCTAGAACGGGTTTTTTCCATGCGTTCCTCATAGTCAGACTTTTATTCGGAAATTTACTCAAGGAGGAGTTGGCAAAGTTTGTGACCTGAGGGATACATCTGGGACAAAATGGATGTCTGCAGGCAGGGTGGCGACCATTCTTGGTTTAAGATCTGTGCGTGTTGTCAGCCAAATTATACGTATTGTCAAGAGGAAGTTTAAGGAGTTAAATATTGGCTGGGAAGGTGTAAACAATGTCGAGGATTTTCGGCTGTCCTTCCCTGAAATTAAGGTGCTCCCAGCTCTCCAGTCAAATGGTGAACTTGTCTCTCCTTTTCATTTGGTAACAAAGGTGGGCATTCACAAGCTCCTTCGAGAAAACCAAGCATCACCCTTCTCCGGAGTAACAAGAGTGGCCTTGTGGTCAGAAAGTTTAGGGCAAGGGTCTCCTGCCATGCCACTGTGGCCTAATATGTACAAACTACCTATTTATGGGTTCCTAGCAGATATCCAGTGGAGATTAGCACATTGGGCTCTCCCTACGAACACCCTTGTTAATCACCTTGATAGCTCAGTACCGGTAGCATGCCCCTTCTGTGAACAGAAGGATGATCTTTCATGCCTAGATGTGAAATGTGAAAGACTAATACCTCTTTTCTTGATTCTCACACACCTTTTTGAGCAGTTGTCTTTTCCTTTTACTTCACACTCTTTTATTTTTGGTTTATCTTTCAGACCCTCCTGCAAGGACTCTGGTGTTCTCCTAAACTTCTTAGTTGCTGTAGCAAAATATTCAATGTATAAATCAAGGAAAACTAAAATTGATAATGGGCATGGGTTTGATGTTGTTCCTATGTTTAAAGGGCTGGTGTCTGCAAGAATAAGGTTAGAGTTTGATTATTATGTGGTGAATGAAAATGTCAAACTCTTTGAGTGCAAATGGTGTATCAATGAAGCATTATGTGTTGTAAATGAATCGAATTTGTACTTTTCTTTTTACATTAAGAACTGTTGTTTTTTGTTTTTTTTTCTCCTGTAAAAATGTAACTTGACCTGGTGTGTTTTTTGTGAAATAAATGGTGTTGCAAATTCAATTCTCTCTCTCCGTCTCTCTCTCTCTCCGTCTCTCTCTCTCTCCCTCTCTCTCCTCTCTCTCCTCTCTCTCCTCTCTCTCCTCTCTCTCCTCTCTCTCTCCTCTCTCTCCTCTCTCTCCTCTCTCTCCTCTCTCTCCTCTCTCTCCTCTCTCTCCTCTCTCTCCTCTCTCTCCTCTCTCTCCTCTCTCTCCTCTCTCTCCTCTCTCTCCTCTCTCTCCTGTCTCCTCTCTCCTCTCTCCGTCTCTCTCTCTCTCTTTGTCTCCCCCACCTTTATACCCTACGCTCTTGGTTGCCATTGTAAATTTGGTAACAATAAAACTCAGTGGTGTAGGAAATGGCCCAAATAACTGCCCAGCAAAATGTCGGAGTGTCTTGAACCAGAAATTACCGGTCACCAATCTCTCAAGCTCTATACGCCAGAATGACCAAGTGTAGTTGTACCAGTTATCAATAATTGTGATTCGTTACCAACAATCAGAGCCGCAGGATTTGTCAGAGATTAATAGTCCAAGCCATTTAGCATTTGACGGGGAAAAAACTGCAACACTACCGATCTCATTAGTATTGATTACCCTCAAGGTACCTTTATAACATACTAAAAGTATAAAGGTCTAAAAATATGGGGTGACTCTCAAATAATGCAATCAAGTTTTCTCCATTTAGCCCCATGTTAAAAGACGTACATATGCCGCATGCTATGATTATTGTCGCTCTCTGAACTTCTATTGCTTATTTTATACACTGGACCTAATCACTAGCACGATATAATAAATAAAGGATATCATACTGTACAATATTGTATATATAAGTGAAGTTTTTACTGTTTTAGTGTCTTATTTAACCACACCCCGTTTTACAAAGACTGCTCACTCCACAGCAAGCGACGGTACATCATTATTTGTTTGTGAACCATATATATCTTAGTTTTTAATCCCATCAATGACATGTATTTAGTATGTTTAGGTCTATTGGCAATAACATACAGTAATAGTATATTCAACTTTTCTATATTTGCAGGTAATCCAACCCTGAAGAATGGCGGCCAATTCGTGTGTGTTCTGCAATGAATCCACCAACAACGATAATCCAGTAGTGACACTTCGTGAAAAGGGAAGTCGGACTATTAATGTTGTTAGTGACCAGCGCAGTGACCCAATACAGACTGTTCCAGGTCAAGTTGTTCATCAAGAATGCCGACGTGTATACTGCAATCCAATAAAGGTAGCACAGAGTATCAGAGATACACACAGACCAGGCCCAAGTGTATCGCTCCGATCAGCAGAGGAAGCCTTCAACTTCAAAGCAGATTGCCTCTTCTGTGGTACAAAGGTGAACTTTGATAACAGGAAACAACAAGGAGATGTCCACTCTATCACATTTACAGAATGTAAAGATAGTCTTCTGCAAAAGTGCTCAACAAGGAACGGTGCATGGGCCGATACTGTTCGGGCTCGACTGCTCATTGTGTGTGACCTTCCAGCGGCAGATGCCGTGTATCACCAGGTATGCAGTTCAAATTTCCGGACAGGGAAACTGATCCCTCTGAATTTTGTACATAATGAAACAGTACAGAAGAAACAGAAATTGGGTAGACGATACAAATCACCACACGAAGGCGGTCGTCCTGCTCTGGATGACAGATGTCAGGCATTTATAAAGGTGACTGAATTCCTTGAGGAAAATGACGACGAACAAAACACAATCTCTGATCTGGTGGACAAAATGGCCGAGTATCTTGCTGACTCAAATGCCGAGTCCTATTCTCAAAGATATATGAAAGACAGACTGATTGAACACTTTGGTGACAGAGTCATTGTCACAACAGTTAATGGCAAATCGAATGTTGCAACGATGAGGCAAACAGCTGACAGTGTACTTTTGGAGTTTCATGCAAACCAGTCTAAGGATCCTATGATTCAGAAGAAAATAATCCTGGAAGCTGCCGCTAAATTCATACTGGATGACATAAAGCAAGTGGAAACAGGGAATGAAACATACCCAACATCGGAAGACTTTGAGTTCAAAGACGCCAGCCTCAACTTTCTTCCTGATACTCTGAAGATGTTTCTTGGAAAGATCTTGAAGGCAAAAGATGTAGAGCTGAAGATAGCTTCAATTGGTCAGGCTATAATGCAAGCTGCACAACCACGTGTCCTGATTGCTCCACTGCAAATTGCACTAGGGGTGCAGCTGCAGCACCATTTCGCCTCTCGTTTCCTTATTGATTCACTGCATGCACATGGGTACTGCAGCTCATACAAGGAAGTCACACGTTTCAACCAAAATGCAGCTGTATACCAGGGTACGGACATACCCAACCACAAGGGAGAATTTGTTCAATATGCAGCTGACAACGTCGACCACAACATTAGAACCTTAGACGGACACAACACCTTCCATGGCATGGGGATAATAGCCATGATTACCCCTGGAACAACACAAGGACATCCGATTCCTAGAGCTTAGGTCACTGCCAGCGACATAGAAACAACTGGAAGAATCCAGATACAGTACCATAGAGCTGACGACCAGGCACTTGCAACCTTGACTTATGGGAGCGTGCCTATCATGAGAGCCCATGATCCCACAGCCAACCTTGATGTACTGTGGAAGAAACGGAGATGGAGATGCACGGAGATGCTATCAGACGTCACTGCTGTTCAAGATACCAAGACCTGCATGGTCCGGGATGATGCAACTCTTACATCGTGGTGTCCAGCATTCAAAATCGTCTGTCCTGTTTCTCCCAATGATTGATTTGAGCTCGAGCGACACTACATGCATCTACTCCACTCTCAACTACATTGCGCAACATGCTAAACAACATGATGTACCTACCATCATCACCTTTGATCAGCCACTATGGTGGAAGGCATTGTCGATCATTCTCTCGGAGCCAGATGGAAGCCCCATGCGACGTATTGTGGTAAGGCTAGGTGCCTTTCATATGGAAATGAGCTTCCTTGGCAGCATAGGGCACCTCATGGGTGGTTCTGGGTTGAAGGAGCTGCTAGAACTCATATACGCACCAAATGCAGTGGATCACATCCTAACAGGAAAAGCAATTTCCAGGGCTGTACGGGCACACATCCTCCTGGATGCTGTCCTGAATGCACTCCTCCTGTCTGATCCTCTTGGAGGAACACAATACAGAACTGCAGAAGACTTGCCAGTTCGGGATGAAGATGCAATGAGTGGCTTGGCCGATGATGATGTGATTCATCCAGATGTGAGTAAAGCAAGGACCCTGTATGATGCGTTGATAGGCACACGCTCTTCCAACGATGTAGCAAGTGATCCAATCCTTGACAAGATCAGCAAAGTCTTTCAAACACAGACAGAATCATTGACCAAAGACCGAACAGCGAAACTGTGGTTACAGTATATGGATATGGTGAAGATCTTAAGAAAATTCATCAAAGCCGAGCGTATGGGAAACTGGTCCCTGCACCTTGAAGCTGTATCTGATATGTTACCATATGTAGCAGCCTCAGGTCATTCACTCTATGCTAAGTCTGCCAGGATTTACCTGCAAATAATGCACAGCTTAGAACAGGACTATCCAGATGTGCACCGTAAGTTTACTCAGGGCTTCCATGTCGCCCGAAGAAGTAGTAGAGCTTGGGCTGGAATTTCCTCAGACCTGATGATTGAGCAAGTACTCATGAGAAGTATGAAGACCAGCGGGGGGTTAACAAGAGGAAGAGGAATGACAGAGCAACAACGGTTAACGTGGCTTTTGTCCATGCCGGCTTGTTCGGAGACGAACAGATCGATGCAAGAGCTCACTTGAGTGAAGTACAGCACAGGTGAACAGAACAAAGAGATGGGCAAAACCAGGCAGCATCGCGACATGCAAGATACAAGTACACTACAGGTCGCTCTAGTTGACAGAAATCCTTTCAAGTGTCATCCATCCCTCAGGAACATAATGACTGGTGTCAACGCTGGCAGTAAGGTTGATGTCGACAATGCCAAGCTCATTGGAGACGAGATCATGCACTCCATGACAAATCAGTCAGTTGTCCACTACACGTTCAAGCGCAAAGACCAAGCCACCACATTTCTGAAGGCCAGATCATCTGTGCGAGTTGGTAAAGACCAGGTACAGATAGACCCAGAACTGCTATTCCAGCATCTCATCATCATCTCAAAATCTGCTGAAGATAAGGAAGAGATGTTTCGCTTTGAGTTATGCCCTCATCCACCTGCGCTGTTTGATGAAAAGCTGATGCTTCGTGAAGCCCAGAAGTCCGTACTCGGAGATGCTATCTGGTCTAAACTTGAACCAGGTACCATAGAGTCAATCAGCGAAATCCAGTATGTCTTGGATGGTGGAAGTCTGCTGCACCGTATACCATGGCTACGTGGTTCACCAACATATCGAGAGATCTGCATGCTCCACTGTGACTATGTTACAAGAAAGTACGGAAAGGCCATCGTAATATTTGATGGATATCTTGGTCAATCAACCAAGCACATGACCCACCAGAGGCGAGCAGCAGGTAGAGGTGGACCAGAAGTGACTTTCACTGATGACATGAAGTTGACCATGAAGAAAGACATCTTCCTGGGAAACCTCAACAACAAACAGAACTTCATCAACATGTTGAGCAGATACCTCCGGCTTTCTGGATGCCAGACCCATCATTCCCAGGAAGATGCTGACCTGCTAATCGTCCAGACCGCAGTCAGTTCGGCGAACATGAGGAACACAGCCCTTATAGGAGAAGACACAGATCTGATCGTCCTACTCTGCTTCTACGCAAACCTAGAAGCACACGACTTGTTTATGTATAGTCAGGCAAAATCCACTACAAAACCAAACCACATCTGGAATGTGAAGTCCATGAAACGTCAGCTAGGTGCAGCTGTGTGTGAAAGCATCCTATTCATACACGCAGTATTGGGATGTGACACGACGTCTCGACTGTACGGCCTTGGCAAAGGAGCGTCACTGAAGAAATTCATGATGAGCACACTCTACCAAACTCAATCCCAACAGTTCTTGGCTGAGGATGCATCACCAGATGTGGTCGAGGCTGCAGGAGAGATAGCACTCGTGTGTCTCTACAAGGGTAAACCTGATGAAAGTTTGGATTCCCTCAGGTACAAGCGGTTTTGTGAACAGGTCGCAGTCAAGACTTCGAAGATACTCCCACAGACCTTACTGCCCACATCTGCTGCAGCGAGATATCACAGCAGACGGGTGTATCTGCAAATACAGCAGTGGAAAGGAAACAACAGCCTACAACCAGTGGATTGGGGCTGGAGAATGAGCGACGGCAATCTTGTTCCTGTTATGACCGACCTCCCTCCAGCACCTCAGGATTTGTTGAATGTTATCCGGTGCAACTGTTCGACCGATTGTGGTTCCGCACGGTGTACATGCCGCAAGAACAACTTGGAGTGTTCTCCTGCTTGTGGTCAGTGCCGTGGATCTGGCTGCACCAACTCCGTCCTGGACAGTTTCAGCGACGACGATGACGAGGAAAATGATGATTAGGTAGTGGACTGTTGTTATAGACTTACATGCAGATGAATTAGTTAATTGTGGACATTTTTTTTACTTTTAAGCGAATCCTTGACTTCCGACAGTATTTTATGAGTCAGTATTATTAGTTTCTCGATATGTGATTTTATTATGAGTTTGTGATTTTAATCAACAAAATGTGCCATAATTCTGAAACAGTCATGACAAGTGATTCATGTATTTGCATATCAGTGATCAGTATTTAGCTATTGGGAATTTTGTTTACGTGCTTATTTTTTTGTTCCGTACGGGCCGTACTGGGGCTGTAACATGCTGTAATTCCTGATATTAAAAGTATAATTATATACCATGTGCTCGGAATGTATCGCAAAATGTGAACAAATCGTACCGCAAAAGGATGAAAAGGGGGGTCCATGTACCAGTGATTTTGACAGACACCCCATATTTTTAGAGCTTTAGACTTTTGATATGTTATCTGGTATATATTACTGCATACAATTTCGCACTGATATGTAGTGTTGCAGTTTTTTCCTATCTGGCCCCATATTTGGGCTAAATGGCTTGGACTATGAGAAAACTTTGACAACCTGAAAACACTAATTTCTGGAAAATCTCTGCAAGTTATTTTTTTCTGACGTAAAAACGAGGCCGCTGTCGAACATCGAGTCCATTGGCCCAACAATTGGAATAAAAGTCTTTTTTGTGGACGAAGAGGACCACAGCAGGAGCAGCCTAACAGGGTGGTTATTGCTAAACACTTACCTGATGATTTTGCACTGCGGTGTTCAAAAATAAAGGTGATTAGGCCTCAGCACAGTTTAAATTTGGGCTTTTTGGTTTTTAAGTCCCGTGGATACATCTTACATTGGGTAATGACGGAATAATCGCAGTGTTCATGCCTTGTGAATGAATCTTACTTTGAAAAGTACCATAATGTATTCTTGATTATAAGAGACAAACCCGTGCTCTGCAGATGCAAAAGTATAGTACTGGTTCCGTACGAGCATGCACAGCTGCATATGTACCAGCATTTCCGATGAGCGAGTGGAAGCATTGCATAATTGACAAAATGAAGTCAGTGGAGAATGTAAGGGCTCACAGTTGCAGCACAGCAGTTAGGAAGTGACATTGTCATGCAAATGACTGTGGTATCCAGATTGACAGTGGTCTTTGCTCAATTCCAGGTCAGCATTCTCTGGGGAGAGCTGGCGAGCTCGTCCTTGAAGTTGCTCAAATGGCTCTTGCTTGAACAAAATCAATTACCTTCCTCCCTTTCCTTCCTTCCTTCCTGGCTGCTGCCAGGGGTAATGACGTTACAGCTTGCACACATCATCACTTGCCAGCCGAGTCAACACAAAACTTCACATGCCTCGATGTGTGTATGAATATGTATATATATATATATTATATATATATTGTTGCGGATATGGGATTTGCATCCATCCATATCCGCTTGTAAATATTCCCCTATTTCCTCAATACTTCCCAACTATCCCCAATCCCCCATTCCCTAGTCCCATTTTCTGTAAACAACACTCTGTAGACCCGACCTCCCCCTATTTCCCCCATTAAATGTCGTGCCCAGGTTCACCGCATCTCATGTAAGACAACTATAGGACATCTTGCTAGTTATTCTTAGTCTATGTCAGTTAAGGACTCGTTTCCATTAATTCTGACTCTTCGTTGCACCAGAATGTGATTGTATGGCACCGTTAGGAAGTTTAGGACCTCCCAATACCTCCCCGCAGCTCTTCCTCACGGTTCAGCAACAACAACAACAGCAACGGCGGCGGCGTGCACAGGGAGTGCGCGTCCTCACTCCGGCTTGGTTGGTAGGGGGTGTTGGGAGGGCATGAGGCCTTCCCAGCGAGCCGCCATCGAACATGTGCTCGACGGGGTTACCAAATAGGGGCTCCCTGTCAGCTCCTCGTCAAGGGCGGAGCCCGGTAACCCCCGCACCCAATGGAAGCGGCGGACCGGTCCCATCTGGGGCGGAGCCAACCAGCCGAGGGCGTGTCACTCCCCGCTGAGCATGCACAGGAAGAGGGAGGTGACGTCAGATGCGCGCTGAGCTTGGAGAAAGAAAGACGCCACCTCCGAGCGCTGTGAGGCCTCCCTGCATCTCTTGGACCGTGCTTGATCCTGTCCCCGAGCCAAGGTGCACCTTGTGCTATCGAACTACCTGTCCTTCCCTGCCATCAATCCCTGTGTAAGTCAGCCTTGTTCCGTTTGTCTGTGGTCTGTCTGGGATAAGATAAGACTGTAATTAAGTGCCTATCTCTTCTGTGCCTTTACCTCACTACCTTGTAATCTACCCCTTTTCTCCCCCACTGTAATTATATCCTCCTCCAGAGGTCTTGAGAACTGTACCCCTTGCATCGTTTCATCTATCCCAGTCGTTGTGTCCTTTCCATCATTGATTTAGCATAGCGCGATTTGGTCAACGTTTGGGTGGAATCGGGTGAGTTGGGGAAGAATCGGGGGAACTGTTAGGTCGCGGTGGACCATACGCTCGGTCGAAATAACATCTAACCGCGATCCGTAACAATTGGTGTCGAGGAGTGAGATTCGAGGCCCGAACCAAATTTTTAAAAAAACATCTAGGAAAAAATTTGGTCAAAATTATAAAGACACCGAAATTTGATTTTGTTTTACAAAAAACCCGAATTTTGAAAGTCTCGCTATGGCAGATCAAGACGGCTGGGTTCCGGTAGAGGAGAGTAAGGCAGGGTCGATCCAGGACCAAATTGAGGGACATGAGGAGAGCGAAGCAGTGAGGGCGGCAGGTTCGCAAAATGGCGTCCTCGCGCACGAGGTTACGGGCGCGCAAAATGGCGCCTCGCACATGGCTACGGCGACCGCGCCCGTGACCGTAGCAGCGCCGTTGGTGGATGTGAACCTTTTTTTTATACAAATGAAGGCCCTTATGGACAAGAATAGCGAAGAAATGGAAAGCAGAATGATGGGGGTAATGGGGAACCGGATGGATGCTCAGAGTGAGCAAATGAGGGCTGATAGTGAGCGATTGGGGGGCAGAATGGGGGGCAAAATGGGAGAAATGGGGGAACGGTTAGAACAAAGGATGGGGGCCCAGATCGGAGGGTTAGGGAGTAGAATAGAGGGATTAGACAATAGATTAGGGGAAATACAGGAGGGGTTAACGGGGGTAGAAAACAGAATGGCCGCTCAAGAGAATCAAATGGAAGGGATGAAAAGGGGGTTAGAGGGGTTAGAAAACAGTATGGAAGGCAAATTGAGGGACATGAGGGACCAAGCGGAAAGGGAAGTTTAAAAAATGGGGCAGCAGATAGAGGGGGTCAGAATGGGGGTAGAAACTAAATTGGATGCTCACAGGGAGGAAATGGAGCAGATGAGGGTGGCATCTGGGCAGGAGATGCAAGTGATGGGAGAGGAGATCAGAAGAGGTGTGAGTGAGGAGGTCGGAGGAGTGCGCGAGGAGGTGAGGCACTGTAAGGAGCGCATGGAGAAGGAGGTGAGAAAGGGGACTGTAAAATTGCAAGGTGGTATAGAGGAGTTGACGCTGGGAGTAGAACAACTGACAGTGGGACAAAAGGAGTTGGGGGACCAGGTAAAGAAGAACACAGTGGTAATAGAGGGTTTAAAATCGACACAGAAGGAGATGAAAAAGGACGTAGGGGTAATTAAAAAAGAGTGTCAGACGGTACATGAGGACCTGACGAGGAAAATGAACAAGGTGGTAGAGGTGATGGAGGTTAAAGAGCGGGAGGTGCGGGAGCACATAGAAAAAAATAAGGTGGAGTTAGAGGAAGAACTTAAGGGGGCGCACGAGGAGATGAAGGAGGTGAAACAGAAATTAGAAGAAGTGGAAGAAGGGGTGAGCGAAATTAAGAAGCGACGGAGAGAGGATAAGAAAGAGATAAAGGAGGAAGTAAAAGAATTGGTCCAAAGTCTGTGTTCGGATCGTGATGATGTGCTCATTAACCGGATGAGGGATTCGCAGGTGATGGAGGAGAAGCGAAGAGAAAGAGGACCCGGTGTAAGTGGTGACCAATATGGTCGTGCGTATGATGCGCCAGGTGATTTAATAAGCTTGGGGGTCGAGATGGACCCGGATGTTCGTGAGAGGCCAAGAGTGAGGTGTATGGCTGGTCCGGAGGGTATGGAACGAGGGTGCGAGCGAGAGGGTCCGGTGATGGGAGAGGTACGAGGTGTGAGTGAGCAAGGTTGTGGTGGTATGGAATGGGTAGCGGGTTGCGGAAGTGTGACCCATGCATCGACACCAACAGGGGTAGTTTTTAGAGGGACAGGGGAGGCACGGGAGCCCCTTGGGGGTAATGTACTGTGGGGGCCCGGCCGGTTCGGCCCCGCGCTGACCACGCAAGGGGCGACGCACGGGGTCCGGCAGGCGGGCAACGACTCGCATAAGAGGTGGTCCCACAAGGTCCCACTCGCGCCGTATGACGGCAAGAGTGATCTACGCGCGTACCTGGCGCAGTTTGACTGTGTGTGTAAGGGCAACGGTTGGGGTGAGGACGAAGGTGGAGTACACCTGGTGGCCGCATTGCGCGGCGCGGCGGCGGAGGTGCTGACGGCATTACCACCGGGTGCTCTCACCCTGCCCGGATATGAAGCTCCGGGATATGAGGTTGTTACTGATCGCGGTTTAGATGTTACTTTGCCGAGCGAAGGCTCCGCGACCGAACAGTTGTTCCCCGACTCACCCGATTCACCCAGAACTTTGGCCGTATCGCACCGCAGCTGCCCAATCTGGAAAACTCTAAAACGACGAAATGCAAAGAGGAAAAGGAATAAAACGAGAAGACGGACAGAAGAGTAATTGGATTTATTGTACACACAAGCAAAAAGAAAGCAGTCACGTTTATTTACAACACATAAGACGCAGGTGACACAGTGCAAATACTAGCTTATACAGACTTAATTAACCCAGGGACAGAACAAACAAAACAAACTCACGTACACAAGAAGGGTGGAAAGGCAGGAGGTGGATGGCTGGAGGGAGAGGAAGGTCCAAGGGGGTCCTGCAGCACGATCGGCGCGTTTAGCAGCCGCCGTTCCTTCACGGCCTTGCTCAAAACCGCCGTCCAGGCCCCAAGTGGCTGTTGGGTGTTGTTGCTGCTGTGGCCTCCGCTGCTTTCCCAGGACTTGTCTGACTCGTCTGGTCCAAACCCTCAACTCTTTCTTGGTCCACTCACTCCTCACCACCGACTCCTCACCGCAACCAACGCAACCACTGACCACCACCACCGACTCCTCACCGCAACCAACGCAACCAACTGACCACCAACTGACCACCAACTGACGCTTCTTGCGCGCGCGCCTTTATAGCCCTCCAGCGATCAAGCCGCCGGCCTTTTGGACACGCCCATCGGTGTGCTCACCTCGGCCCTGGTTGGTCATGCGACCCTCTGGCTCCGCCCTTGATGACGACGGGCGGGCACGCCCCTCTTCCCCGACCCGAGCACTTGTTCAATGGTGGTTTTGGAGGGGAGGTAATTGGCAATCGAGGCTCGGCAATGACGAAAGGGGATGTGAAAGGAAATGGAGATTTTGGGGATGGGAATGAAAGGGGATCTATTCTCTTTCACTGGTGCAATGGAGTACTTCAATTAATGGGAGACACAGCCTTACTCTAAAACACAGAATAAGATATAACTATCAAACAGGGGTATTCTATTATTGGCTGACGTGTATGCTTGTGGACTAATTATGGGATGCCCTTTCACCTTTACACAGCTCCAGAGGCAGGGGGCGCAGAATAAACAATAATAATAATTTACACAATCAAAAAAATATACAGTCTCATATCCGCAACACTGCACCCTCCTCCTCTTAGGCACGTCCCGGGCCTACAACTTTTATTTAGTGTGATGCGTAGGTGTAGTTCCCTCTACTTTTAACCTGACCCTGAGTGCGACAGTTTTAAAACATAAATAAATGTGTCCCGCTGCTCCATTGCACCCTGCCTAACAGACTTACGCCCACAGTTAACCGAATTGCGGAATGGTCTTCAAACTACACACTGACGGTGGGGAGCATTATTTACAATGACGCTATTTTTATTTACAAGACTAACCCAGGACCTGTAATTGTTCTTTCTGGGGGGGGGGGGGAGACAGTCTGCTCTGCATCAATGCACCATGAAAGCACCCAAAAACACACCAATACACACCCAAGCACCAATCGGTGCAGTCACCATTGTTCATCAATGTTCAATCAAAATAAAATCAACAACCCCTAACCCTGCAGGTGATCTCTTGCTCTTCGGCTCCCTCTGCTGGTTATTATTATTTGTTCTTCCAGATGTTGTCATTCTATCATTTTCTTACTGGCGGCCTATTTGCAATAAAGTGTGCCCAATGTGTCCTTTTTATTTTCTTTTATTTATGGCCCACAGGGCCGACTACGTGTGCTTCACCTGTGTGGCATCGGTGCCCTGTGGCCAAGGTCCGCCAGCAAGATTTCGGGCCCTCATGGCCGGTTCCAGCAGAGGGGCCCTGCCCCAACCCATGGGGTCCATAGGTGGTGCTCGGCCACAGACATGTGGTCCATAATGTGGTGCATCGATGCAGACAGCTGGTTCTGAGAGTTCCGGGCGCACAATGGAGGACTCACGCACGCTCCCCTCGGCACCCAATGGCGCACAGGTCATGTGGGAGACAAAAGAGACAATTGAGCGAGGGGTAAGGTCACAAGGGTACACATCAATAAGGCAATGCAAGGCGAAATGCGTACGGAGGGCGAAGTGAGAAAGCTCGTCCCTACCGTACGTCACCCCCCTGTCACCTACACTACCCTTGCCCTTACCCCATATTTACAAAATCTACCCATTTACAATTTCGTCACTACTGTCACGTCTTCCCCATATTTCTCCTATACCAAATTCGTCTCCACAATCCCTCTACTTCAAAATTTGCCATCACCCAATTCATCATCAATCCTCATAAGGAGGAAGAGATGGAACATCAAGCACAATGTCACACCCACGTCATGATGCGTCTCACAATCCAAACATTTGCATCATAAAAAATAATCAAAACATGGCATGGTGTGGAGTACCTGTCACCTCAGGTGAGTGGATGCAGATGGTGCGAGGAGACTTCATCCTAACTACTTTCTAAATGACATTAACACACTTTACACTACCCGGGGTCTTTCCCTGCCAATCCATTGGCCACTTACACTATTGGTTCTAAAAACCAAATTCCCATTGACCAAACTGTGGTGCTTCTCAATTTGGGGTCTCACTCCCCCGATTCATCTCCCGGTGCCCTCGCACAATTTCTGGGCTGTGGCGTGTAGCTCTCCCAGCAGGTCTACCCACCTGCACACCTCCACCACTGTAGTTGCCACCCGAGCTTACCTAGCTCCTCACCCTAACCTAACTAACTGGGGACAGCCCCTCCTGGCTCTGTCACCCCACTCGGTGCCCTCTGGCACTGGGCTACCCGGGTCCGTCCTCCGGATCCTCGGGCCCCATCCACAACAACTACTACCGGCTCCCAGAGCCCACCTGCGGCCTCACCTGGCCGACATCCTCACAGTGGCGGAGCGCCCAACCAACTACACACACTAACAGGCTACACGCCCAGCCATTTCCACAACACTAATGCACCCATCCAAAGACCATTCTTTCACCCGCACCACAGATGCCAATATCCAACCACAATTTACCTGTACCCCCTACCTAACACTTACACTACCCGCCCCGGGTATCCGTGATGGGGGTCCGCTCTTCCCCCATTCACACCTTCGCACCATCCACTCCACTCCACAATTTCCACCATACTCACTCCACGACCATCCATTCCAATACTCCATTTATTCCACACTACCATTTATTCCACACAGCCACATACACCTGTTGTTGCACACCTGTGCCCTCACACCTGGTGCCACCTGCACCCTCCTTTCTTCCTGGACCATTTGGTCATCACAATACACAATCACCACTACTCCCTCATACACTGCTCCACACACCTGTTCAGTTGCACACCTGTGCAATCACACCTGTTCAATCCTCAAACACACGGCATCATCTCATCTAACTACTCCCCTCTGAAACTTGTGCTTCCCAGTCGCCCCTTTAAACTATTGCGCTCCCACGTCATTATCATCCACGCTAATCTACCTGCGTCCCCACTACAGGTATCAGTCACTAGCTAAACCTTAACGTTACCTAATGTCAATCTTCACTAGATCGCTACACACAATATCCTAACCCACCCGGGCTAGTTTTCACTGCCATACACCCCATAAACTATAGCGCATTTGCCCCACCCCGTTTGTGAGGGATGACAGAGTTGCCATCCCACCACATCGGGGAGGTCCTACTATCAATTTGGCACACCAAATTTCAGCCAATCAAAATTTTTGCCAATCACCGTACCAATCATCAAATTTTGCCTTTTTCTAATTTCGGGGCCAAAACACTATCCTCATCACCCGTCTACTTATTAGATCCTCTCGGTGCGCCAATTCACGTCTACAGCCCGGCTTCGTCCAGCCGAGCAATGAACGCGGGTTCTTTGGTGCCGGCGGCTGGATGCGTCCGGCACTCGGTGCAGGGACGGGGGCTTACCCGTGCCGAGATCCCACACACCACCTCGGCGCGGAGCCATCCAATTTCCCGATCTCGACCTGCCGGAACGTCTCAATAAAAAGTGGTCGCCATGACGACCCTTCCTATCGGGCTGCCCGCTCCGCCTAGTGGAGCACGGACGTGGCCGTTCCAAGCGAGGCCCAGCGTGGATCGCGTACGGCGGTCCTTTCGAAACCGCCGTGGCTCGGATCCCCGCTGGTTCTCGCGGCACGCGAAGCCCGGCACGCACCGAGGGCCCGATTCGGCTAAAAGTCGCTCTAACCGCTAACCCGGTTACCGTCGATGCCTCACCTGGATGCTTACACGCATACGCTACCCCTTTCTTGCTCATACCTCCAGCTGTTCCCATGCTCCTCGTACCTTTCCTTACACACCTCGGTACACTCATTCCGCCCACAGACTTGGTCACACACCTGACCACCGAACACCTTGGCACACATTCGTCGCTCGCACACCTCACCAACACACCTCTTCGCGCCCCCTCCTCGGTCACCTCCTCTGTGACAATCACAGGTGTGCTTTCACTCGCACACCCAACCACGTGCCTCACGACCAACTCAAGTGTGCATTCCCACACACGCTCTACCATTCCAGGTGTGCATCCTTCCATTCCAGGTGTACATCCTCGCTCACCTGTCACAACCAACTCACGCTCCGTGTCACTCTCACTACTCTCACCTCCACTCTCGGTCGCGCACTCACCCTTACTCTCGACAGCGCACTCTTTCCTCATGCACCTGTCCGTTACACACCTTTCTCGCGCACACTCTTGCGCACACTCTTTCGTTACTTCCTCCGTAACACTTACCACACCGCGCTTCCATGTACTCCCTCGCACACGCGCTACGACCGACTCACTCTCGACAGCGCACTCAATGGTCGGCGCGCACTTTTTCCTCACACACCCCATGGTCGGACAATCTCGCACACCTCTTTTCGCACACCTGACCTGTCGCACACTTCACCAACGGCCTCTCACGAACACCCGGATCCAAACCAATCCCCAAGCCGACTGAAGCTTTCCTCACATCATGTACATTTCCGATTATATCGCCACTCACCTTGGCACCTCGTCTCCGCACCTCTTTTGCCACCTGCAAACTTTTTATTTGGTTAGTGAGCAGCACATCACGATTCGAGCACAGACCTTGTACCAATTCCATTACTTCCTCCTTTATCTCCCTCTTAGTTTCCCTCCGTCTCTTCTTAATTTCACTCACCTCTTCTTCCACTTCCTCTAATTTTTGCTTCACCTCTCTTATTTCCCGGTGCGTCTCCTCAAATTCGTCCTCTAAGGCTACCGTGACCGTCTCTATGTGCATCCTCACCTGCCGGTCCTTTGTCTTCATTATCTCTGTCACCTCGTCCACCCTCATTGTCAGTCCCTCACGTACCATCTGACATTGCCTCTGTGTCGCTATTAATTCGTTTTTAATTTCTTTTTGTGTCGCCTTTAACCCTCCTAGTACCGCAGTGTTCTTTTGAACCTGCTCCACTAACTCCGTCTGTCCCTCTGTCAGCTGTTCCACCTCCTCCGTCAGATCTTCTATTCCCCCTTGTAACTTAGCCGTATTATTTCTCACCTCTTTCTCCATACGCTTCTCACCTCGCTTTACCTCCTCGTGTAGCCCCGAGACCTCCTCACTCACACCTCGTCGTATCCCCTCTTTCATCTCCTCCATTTGTTTTGTAGATGCCACCCTCATCTGTCCCAATTCATCCCTCTGAGCATCCAATTTGGTTTCTACCCCGATTTTTACCTCCTCTATCTGCTCTCCCATTTGTTTAATTTCTCGGGCGGATTGCTCCCCTATCTCCCGCAATTTGCCTTCCATGCTATTTTCTAGCCCCATTAACCCATTTTTCACCCCCTCTAACTGATTCTCCTGGGCAGCCATTCTATTTTCCACCCCCGTTAACCCATGTTTCACCTCTTTTATCCCGTTGTCTAACCCCTCAAATTTATCGTCTAACTTCCCAAATTTCTTGTCTAATCCCTCACCGGTACCCCTCGCTTCGTCCCTCATTACCCCCATTTGGCCCTCCAATTGCTCACTCTGAGCATCCATAAGGGCCTTCATTTGGATCATAAAAAGATTCCAATCCACCAGTGGCGCTGCTATGGTCGCGGGCGCGGCAAAATTTGGTGCCGCTACACCCACGTACGTGAGGACGCCATTTTGTGCGTCTGATACCCCCTCAACCATATTGCCAATGTTCTCCTCCTCTCTTTCATCCACATACATTTCCCCGAGGTCCTGGGTCGATTCTACCCCGTCTATCTCTCCCACCGGCATCCCGTCGCCTTGACCAGCCATGGCGCGATTTCAAAATTCGGGTTTTGTAAAACAAAAGCAATTTCGGTACTTTGTAATTTTGAGCGCGTTAAGCGCGCTTCGGGTCCAATCCCACTTCCCGACACCAATTGTTACTGATCGCGGTTTAGATGTTACTTTGCCGAGCGAAAGCTCCGCGACCGAACAGTTGTTCCCCGACTCACCCGATTCACCCAGAACTTTGGCCGTATCGCGCCGCAGCTGCCCAATCTGGAAAACTCTAAAACGACGAAATGCAAAGAGGAAAAGGAATAAAACAAGAAGACGGACAGAAGAGTAATTGGATTTATTGTACACACAAGCAAAAAGAAAGCAGTCACGTTTATTTACAACACATAAGACGCAGGTGACACAGTGCAAATACTAGCTTATACAGACTTAATTAACCCAGGGACAGAACAAACAAAACAAACTCACGTACACAAGAAGGGTGGAAAGGCAGGAGGTGGATGGCTGGAGGGAGAGGAAGGTCCAAGGGGGTCCTGCAGCACGATCGGCGCGTTTAGCAGCCGCCGTTCCTTCACGGCCTTGCTCAAAACCGCCGTCCAGGCCCCAAGTGGCTGTTGGGTGTTGTTGCTGCTGTGGCCTCCACTGCTTTCCCAGGACTTGTCTGACTCGTCTGGTCCAAACCCTCAACTCTTTCTTGGTCCACTCACTCCTCACCACCGACTCCTCACCGCAACCACTGACCACCACCACCGACTCCTCACCGCAACCAACGCAACCAACTGACCACCAACTGACCACCAACTGACGCTTCTTGCGCGCGCGCCTTTATAGCCCTCCAGCGATCAAGCCGCCGGCCTTTTGGACACGCCCATCGGTGTGCTCACCTCGGCCCTGGTTGGTCATGCGACCCTCTGGCTCCGCCCTTGATGACGACGGGCGGGCACGCCCCTCTTCCCCGACCCGAGCACTTGTTCAATGGTGGTTTTGGAGGGGAGGTAATTGGCAATCGAGGCTCGGCAATGACGAAAGGGGATGTGAAAGGAAATGGAGATTTTGGGGATGGGAATGAAAGGGGATCTATTCTCTTTCACTGGTGCAATGGAGTACTTCAATTAATGGGAGACACAGCCTTACTCTAAAACACAGAATAAGATATAACTATCAAACAGGGGTATTCTATTATTGGCTGACGTGTATGCTTGTGGACTAATTATGGGATGCCCTTTCACCTTTACACAGCTCCAGAGGCAGGGGGCGCAGAATAAACAATAATAATAATTTACACAATCAAAAAAATATACAGTCTCATATCCGCAACAATAAGCTTGGGGGTCGAGATGGACCCGGATGTTCGTGAGAGGCCAAGAGTGAGGTGTATGGCTGGTCCGGAGGGTATGGAACGAGGGTGCGAGCGAGAGGGTCCGGTGATGGGAGAGGTGCGAGGTGTGAGTGAGCAAGGTTGTGGTGGTATGGAATGGGTAGCGGGTTGCGGAAGTGTGACCCATGCATCGACACCAACAGGGGTAGTTTTTAGTGGGACAGGGGAGGCACGGGAGCCCCTTGGGGGTAATGTACTGTGGGGGCCCGGCCGGTTCGGCCCCGCGCTGACCCCGCAAGGGGCGACGCACGGGGTCCGGCAGGCGGGCAACGGCTCGCATACGAGGTGGTCCCACAAGGTCCCACTCGCGCCGTATGACGGCAAGAGTGATCTACGCGCGTACCTGGCGCAGTTTGACTGTGTGTGTAAGGGCAACGGTTGGGGTGAGGACGAAGGTGGAGTACACCTGGTGGCCGCATTGCGCGGCGCGGCGGCGGAGGTGCTGACGGCATTACCACCGGGTGCTCTCACCCTGCCAGCCCTCCGCGACGCCCTAATTAATCGATTCGGCATTGAACAGCAGAGCAAGCTTGTTAAAGCTCAGCTCGCGCTGCGAAAACGCAAGCCCCAGGAAGCCATCGGGGAACTTGCCCACGACATTCGCCGCGCAGTGGGGATCGCACATGCTAACATGGCAGCGGATTCCCGGGAAAGCCTGGCGCTGGACCATTTTATCCAGGCCCTCCCGGATATTGAGCTCCGGCAACAGCTCGCCATGTGGCGCCCGCAGACTCTGAGCCAGGCGACTGACGCTGCAGCCCGTTGGGAAGCAGCGAGGCCCCTGGCCTGGGGGAGCGAGCGTCACGCAATGGCGGTCCGCCAGGTGGGACCCCCGATGGAGGGCGGACCCCTTAGGGGGCCTGCTCCCGACGTGAGTCCTGACCTGGCGGGCATGGTCCGGAGGCTGGTGGACCAGCGCCTGGCGGGACCTGGACCATGGCAGGCGGCCCCGGAGGTGGCCCGCGGTGGACCACGAGCGGGTAATCCAATTCGGACCTTCAGGGGGGGAAATTTGGAATTCCGGAGACAAGCACCTTATCAGGTGAGGTGCTATACTTGCAACCGTCTGGGTCACCTGGCGCGGCACTGTCGAGCCACGCGCCGGGATGATCCCCGGCGGTTGAGGTCCTCAACTCCGCCGAGGGGGGAGCGGGTTAGCCGACCCCAGACACCCCCCCGCCAGACCCCGGGAAACTAGAAGGCCTTACACCGGCGAGCAGGCGCCCCCGTGGATTGCCTCGGCTTTAGATGCCGAGGCGGGACCCAGTACCTCTGAATAAGGGGGGCTTATTAGTGCCAGAGGACTGGGGGATTGATGAGCGATGGGCCCGGTGGGTAAGGGTGGCATCCCTGCCACCCTTCCCATGAAGGGGGGCAAAGGAGCACTAGATTATGGGGTGTATGGCAGTGGAAACTAGCCCGGGTGGGTTAGGATATTGTGTGTAGGGCCCTAGAAGATGACATTAGGCAACGTTAAGATTAGTTAGTGACAAGGATACCTGTAGAGGGGACGCAGGTAGATTAGAGTGGATGATAATGACGAGGGAGCGCAATAGTTTAAAGGGACGACTGGGAAGCGCAAGTTTCAGAGGGGAGTAGTTAGATGAGATGATGCTGTGTGAGAACTGGACAGGTGTGTGGAGCAGTGTATGAGTAGTGAGTGTTGTGGATCAGCGCAAATGCGCTTGGGGGAGAGAAGGGTGCAGGCGGCACCAAGTATGAGAGCACAGGTGTGCAAGTACAGGTGTGTGGAATACATGGAGTATTGGAATGAGTGGTGTGGAGAGAGTTGGAGTAAGTGGTACGGAGTGGTGTGCATGGTGCGAAGGTGTGGATGGGGGAAGAGTGGACCCCTTTTCACGAGTACCCGGGGAGGGTAGTTTAAAGAATAGTTAGAAGGTATAGGTAAATTGTGGTTGGATATTGGCATTTGTGGTGCGGATGCAGAATGGTATTGTGGATGGGTGCATTGGTGTGGTGAAATTGGCTGGTCGTGTGGCCTGTTAGTATGAGTGTGAATGGTTGGGCACTCCGCCACTGTTAGATGTCGGCCAGGTGAGGCCGCAGGTGGGCTCTGGGAGCCGTTATTGTCAGTGGGTGCCTGAGGATCCCGGGTGTGGATCGGGCAGCCCATGCCAGAGAGGGCACTGAGGGGGTGAGAGTGCGAGAGGGCCTTCCCCAGTTAGTTAGGTTAGGGTGAGGAGCAGGTGAGCTCGGTAGGCAACAACAGTGGTGGAGGTGTGCAGGTGGGCGGACCAGCTGGGAGCGTCACACGACCCAGCCACCGAAATTGTGCGGGGGCACCGAGTGATGAATCGGGGGAGTGAGACCCCAACTTGAGAAGCACCACAGTTTGGTCAATGGGAATTGGTTTTTAGAACCCATAGTGTAAGTTGGCCAATGGATTGGCAGGGAAAGACCCTGGGTAATGTAAAGTTGTTAAAGTCATTTAGGAAATAGTTAGGATTGATGAACCTGTCGCACCATACGCAGCCACTTACCTGAGGTGATGATGATGACTCCACACCTGTGTTCCTTTGTTCTGTGTTGCAGGAAAGGAGAATTGCTGTGTGGATTTGTGAGACGCATCACGACGTGGATGAGACATTGGGGTGATTCCATCTCTCCCTCTTTAGGAGGGACTGATGATGAATTGGTGATGGCAAATTTTGATGTTGAGTTGGAAATGGCAAATTTGATTGGTTAGGAGGGGGAGAAGACGAATTTGGTTGATGGGAGGAACGGGGAAGACAGTAGGGACGTTTGTTGATGTGTAAAGTAGATGTTTATGGGTAGTGTTGTGTTTTGTGGATACAGTAAGTGGTAAGGGAGGGGCAATGTAGGTTACCTGGTGGGGGGGGGGGGGGCGTACGGTAGGAACGTACCTGTCTCACCTGGTTCCCATGTGCCCCCAGTGTGCATTACCTTGAATTGCGTGCACTTTTGCGCCCTTACCACCTTACTCACTTGTCTTCTTTTGTCTCCCACCTCCGAGGATCTGGCTTTGGGGCAGAGAGAGAGGAGAGAGAGGTGCTGGCTCCGCAGTTGTGGGCCTGTACTTCCGCTGCTTGCTGCCTGGATCGATACACCATATGGACCGCAATTTTTGTGGCCGCCCACAATGGACCGCAGTTCTTTTGCGGTCAAGCACCACCCATGGATGGACCTCTGGGTCAACGTGGCACCTATGCCATACAGGTGAACCACTTTTAGTTGGCCCCCCTGACGGCCACAATTTAGAAATGGACGCGGTTGGCGCCTTTCTTTATTTCTAAAGAAGCCAGAAGGCCAAGTGCACTCCATGAAGGCAAGACCAGCGGCAGAACATCGGCCGGCTGCGACACCACCGGTGACCATGGACACTTGATTGTGCATTTATTATTGAACACTTTATTGGTGCACCGGATGGTGCTGACTGTGCATAATGGGGTGGTGCTTTTGGTGCTTGGACGGGGTGCTCTGCACATTATTAAAGGCCTTAGGGCCACAGGGCACTCGTGGGTTGGTGTATCGATGCTGGCATGCGTGCTCTCTCTCTCTATGCATAACATCTGCATGTGTTCCTCAAAGAACAGGTCCTGGATCGTAGTGTAAATATCAGTCTTGTATAAATGATGCTCCCTACCGGCTGTATGTTTAGTTTGAGGATGCTTTCCGCGATTCGGTTATCCTGTGGGTGTGTTTCTGTTAGGAGAAGGGTGCAACGTCGCAGGGGGACATATTTACTCATTTGTGAACATCTGTAAAACTGTCGCACTCAGGGTTGAGTTAATAGTAGAGGGAACTACATCTGAGTGCCACACTAACGTAGGTAAAAATTTATCGGGTCGGGCCGCCCCGAGGTAGAGAAGGGTGCAATGTTGCGGATATGGGATTTGCATCCATCCATATCAGCTTGTAAATATTCCCCTATTTCCTCAATACTTCCCAACTATCCCCAATCCCCCATTCCCTAGTCCCATTTTCTGTAAACAACACTCTGTAGACCCGACCTCCCCCTATTTCCCCATTAAATGTCGTGCCCAGGTTCACCGCATCTCATGTAAGACAACTATAGGACATCTTGCTAGTTATTCTTAGTCTATGTCAGTTAAGGACTCGTTTCCATTAATTGTGACCCTTCGTTTGCACCAGAATGTGATTGTATGGCACCGTTAGGAAGTTTAGGACCTCCCAATACCTCCCCGCAGCTCTTCCTCATGGTTCAGCAACAACAACAACAACAACAGCAACGGCGGCAGCGTGCACAGGGAGTGCGCGTCCTCACTCCGGCTTGGTTTGGTAGGGGGTGTTGGGAGGGCATGAGGCCTTCCCAGCGAGCCGCCATCGAACATGTGCTCGACGGGGTTACCAAATAGGGGCTCCCTGTCAGCTCCTCGTCAAGGGCGGAGCTCGGTAACCCCCGCACCCAATGGAAGCGGCGGACCGGTCCCATCTGGGGCGGAGCCAACCAGCCGAGGGCGTGTCACTCCCCGCTGAGCATGCGCAGGAAGAGGGAGGTGACGTCAGATGCGCGCTGAGCTTGGAGAAAGAAAGACGCCACCTCCGAGCGCTGTGAGGCCTCCCTGCATCTCTTGGACCGTGCTTGATCCTGTCCCCGAGCCAAGGTGAACCTTGTGCTATCGAACTACCTGTCCTTCCCTGCCATCAATCCCTGTGTAAGTCAGCCTTGTTCCGTTTGTTTGTGGTCTGTCTGGGTTAAGATAAGACTGTAATTAAGTGCCTATCTCTTCTGTGCCTTTACCTCACTACCTTGTAATCTACCCCTTTTCTCCCCCACTGTAATTATGTCCTCCTCCGGAGGTCTTGAGAACTGTACCCCTTGCGTCGTTTCATCTATCCCAGTCGTTGTGTCCTTTCCATCATTGATTTAGCATAGGCGCGATTTGGTCAACGTTTGGGTGGAAACGGGTGAGTTGGGGAAGAATCGGGGGGAACTGTTAGGTCGCGGTGGACCATCCGCTCGGCCCAAAAGTAACATCTAAACCACGTCCGTAACAATATATATATATGTTTCTTTGTATATGTATATATATATGTATATGTATATATATATATACTCGTATATATGTATATATAAATATTATAATAATAATAAAGGAGTCTTATATAGCCCCATCAAGCAGAGTAAACGACCCTCATGGCGCTTTGTGTTTCATGGCGCCAAATATGTTCCTTTGTATGTGTATGTGTGTGTATATATATATATACATACAGTGCATTCAGAAACAGGTGTGTACCCCGGTTTAGAATAGGTACACCGTATCCCTGCGTGTCGTAAGAGGCGACTCAAAGGGTTGGCGTCAGGAAGGGCATCCGGCCATAAAAACATTGCCTCAAAAATAGAACCATGCCAATTTGGAGAAGATTGTCATGGGGACCGCAAGGCTAACCCCCGCTCTTGCAGGGAAAATGGCCTTAAAATGCGTGTTGTTGTTGTATTCAGAAAGTATTTAGACCCCTTCACTTTTTTCACATTTTGTTATGTTGCAGCCTTTTGCTGAAATCGTTTAAATTCATTTTTCCCCTCATCAATCTACACTCAATGCCCCATAATGACAAAGAGAAAACAGGATTTTAGAAAGTTTTGCACATTTATTAAAAAGGAAAAACTGAAATATCACATTGACAAAAGTATTCATACCCTTTGCTATGACACTTGAAATTTAGCTCAGGTGCCTCCCATTTCTCTTGATTATCTTTGAAATGTTTCTACACCTTGATTGGAGTCCACCTGTGGTAAATTCAATTGATTGGACATGATTTGGAATGGCACACACCTGTCTATATAAGGTCTCACAGCTGATGATGCATATCAGAGCAAAAACCAAGCCATGAGGTCGAAGGAACTGCCTGCAGAGCTCAGAGACAGGATTGTGTCGAGGCACAGATCTGGGGAAGCCGACAAAAAAAAATTCTGCTGCATTGAAGGTTCCCAAGAGCACAGTGGCCTCCATAATTCTTAAATGGAAGAACTTTGGAACAACCAGGACTCTTCCTTGAGCTGGCCGCCCGGCCAAACTGAACAATCGGGGGAGAAGGGCCTTGGTAAGAGAGATGACCAAGAACCCGATGGTCACTCTGGCTGAGCTCCAGAGATCCTTTGTGGAGATGGGAGAAACTTCCAGAAGGACAACCATCACTGCAACACTCCACCGATCTGGGCTTTATGGCAGAGTGGCCGGATGGAAGCCTCTCCTCAGTGAAAGACATATGAAAGCCCGCTTGGAGTTTGCAAAAAAGCACCTAAAGGACTCTCAGACTGTGAGAAACAAGATTCTGTGGTCTGATGAAACCAAGATTGAACTGTTTGGTTCGTCCTGGCTCAGGATTTAAGGCATGCACATCCGGTGCGTTTTTACCCAAAGGAGGGAGTTCTGACAATATATGCTATAGGCAGTAAGTGTTAGTAGAAATAACAGAGGATTATAATGTACGAGGTGTGTGGAATCCAGCTGTGAACACGCGAGCCGAGGCGTGCAGGCAGGTCGCCGTGGCAACGGGATAACGGCCCTCGCGGTGAACCTCGAGGCGGGGACAAAGACAAGACGGGAATGCGGACCATGCTGTGCACGGCATGGACGTATTCGCGTGGCCGAGTTAGGCGGAAAAAGGATTATAACAAGCCAGAGACAATGATTGAAACAGTGAGGCATGGAAGAAAATGATGCAGCTAGGAGTTGTGGTTGCACCTTTGTGAACAATGCGAGTGATGAGGTGGCTTGGAGTGATGTGTTGTGGTGAGCACATGTATGTTGTGCGCTGAGTGGAAGTGGTGCTGCATTGTAGAGCATGCTTCCAAGGAGGGCTGTGATAGGCCAGAGTTGGAAGCGGTTTTGTTTTGCATTTCGAGGGAGATATCGGTGATTTCTTATATTTGGAAATAGGAACCTTATGTGATTTCTGGAGAAGGATAAATTAAATTGGAAGAAGAAGAGCACAGGTACCAGGTAGGAGAAAGGCAGGAGAAGTGCTGAGACCAAGAGCAGAGGAAGAAGCAGATAAAGCACAGGAAGAAAGAAATCCAGGTAGAAACCAACAGGACAGGTGAGCCTGAAGGGGATGGATAGGCTCACAGCAAGGGGCCAGGTAAGTTCACAGGTAGGAAGGATTGGAGTGGGCATGAGTGTGCATGAGAACAAGATTGAGAACAATCCCGTGTGCATGAATTTATGCTGTATGGTATGGAGAATGAAGTGTCAGTCACATGGTATGTGTGTATAAGGGAACGAATGATTAAATCGAATTTGTCTGTTATTGAAGTGTGTATCTGTGTTTATTGTATGTATTTGGCCGACGCAGTGACGTGTGAATGATTGACAAGGGGTTCCCTACATTGCCTGCAGCAATTAGCAAGGTCGATGAGTACTGGCCACTTGTGTATTGTATGTGTATTGGATGAGTATGCATTTTTGGGTCAGAGGTCAAGGGTGAGATATCCTGTTGTTGCAACCTGACCACATTGGGTATGATGGAATGATATTATATGTTATAAAGGTAAAAATAGCATGGGAGTAAAAGTCAAAGATGATAGGCGGAGTCAACAGACTGGGTGTTCATTCAACGCCATGGCCGGGGCTTGTACTCGACCGACTTGGGATTGCGGAATGCGTTGGACAAAAGGGAGATACTCAAGGTGATGGGTCGCCGTTTACAACAGAGATTAGGGCAGGAATGGGGAACTTGTTCAGAATGCCGGCGATAACGTGTGTGTGTGTGTGTGTGTGTGTGTGTGTGTGTGTGTGTGTGTGTGTGTGTGTGTGTGTGTGTGTGTGTGTGTGTGTGTGTGTGTGTGTGTGTGTGTGTGTGTGTGTGTGTCTGGCTTTCTGGCCGTCCATGGTCATGTTTCTGAACATTGATTTTGAGGGCGGGTTGCGGGTGCACCTGCAGTGGTTGGAAGGTGTTGTGAACAGTGTTGTTCGTGGTGGAGGCCTTGTGTTAAAGTTAGGGCGTTGCTAGGGATCTGGGTGGCTGCACGTGTGGTGGAGCACTGGCACCACGAGGCTGGCACCTCGTGTGGTTGAAGGTTAGTTTCACAGGAGGAGAGGGATTGACGGAGACGTGCGATGTTTTGCAGGTGAAAGAAGGCTGTCTTTGTGGTTGATTTCAGATTTATCATAGTTAAGTTTGAGGAAGATTATTTGAAGCCAGTATTTTATTTCAGTGATGCAGTCTGTCAGGATAGAGTGGGAGCAGTGGAGGATTTGCAGTTATTGATGGAGATGAATTTGTGTCTGTCAGAGGTAAGATTTGAACCAAGAAAGGGCAGTGCCTGTAATGTTAAAGGTGCGATTCCAAGGAGGGCTAATTGAGAGCTTTGAAGTGATTTACATCGGAATGCATCTCTTGGAGGACTCCCGCTGTTCAAGGGAGGAAAGGTGTGAAATAGTGACGTCATCTTCGCTGGAAATGTGATTGGGAATGAGATGGCAGGATTGACGGAGTGAGTCACAGTGGGTGAGAACATTGACCAACATGAGAATTAGATCTATTTCAATAAATAGATCAGGTTATTTTCTTTTTATTATTTGTTTATTGGGATATTGGGAATATTCATAATATTGGGCAGCTATTGGGCCAGAGGCTGTCTACAACAACAGGTGCATGTGTCTACAACAGGTGTCTACAACAGGTGCATGTGATGCTAAGAGGTATTAGAGGACATTGGATTGACTTTAAAGTGAAATGAAAATTGAAAAGGTGGATTAGGAAAATGGGTTTGTTAAAATAATCGTGGCATCTGTGGGATGCAACAATTTTGTGCCAGAATAGTGTATGGGGAACCGTCATTTGGGAAGGAAGTAGTTAAATGGCAGTAGGTTTAGACGGGTATTGAAAGGGTCCGTGCAATGTCATTTTGGGGGGTAACCATGCTCCAGGTAGAGGGGCAGCCAGGATACAAATGGGGGTCGCCCAATTTAAGGATGTGGATGCGCACACCCCTGGAACAAGGCGTGTTCCTGAAGCTAGGTGTAAAGGTATTGATAAGATAATGGAGAGGTTATCAAAGGAAGAATACCAGTTGAGGTATTTTGATATTTAACTACGAGCTGCTAAAATGTTTACAAATATGTGTGTTTACAAAAAAGGATGGTTGCAATATAGGAAGACAACAAAGCAGGATGGAGAAAATGTGGTGAGTTTCTCCATTGACTGATCATAATTGGGGGGGGGGGGGGGGGGGGGGGAAATGGTTGGTAAATCATGTATTATTAGATGCAGGGAAGACGATTAAGGGGAGGTATTTTCGGAAATTGGTGAAAGTAAATATAGCATTTGAATTTCCAGACACGATTGATTTTTATTGGAAAACTATTTGTTTGCAGTCTTGGTTCGTACATAAGCTGGCAAAGAGATTATGCCAGTCTGAGGGAGTTTGTGTCCTTTGGATGGGAGCTGGAGCCTTGTAGGGTTGGGGCTTGTGGCTCGCCATCGTCTGTCTGCCAGTTATGGTGGGCAGAGGGAAGAGGGAGTGATACTGCTCTTGCCTCTTGCTTGGCAGAAGGTAATTGTGGTTATTGGTGGTTTCACCCCTGTCTGTCTGTCCGATTTGTGTTCATGAAGTCCATGGAGCGAGCTCATGGGCCAAAATTGAGCTCTCGAGAGCTGATTAACATTAGGATGCATCTCTCAAGGGACCCCTGGGTGGTCTCGAGAGCTGAGGTGTGAAATATGGTGATTCTGTCTTGTGGTGGACAATTTGTGAGTGGCTAGACAGACGCGCCTGGAAGGGGACATTGTATTGATGTGGGTTGAGTCTGAAGAAAAGGGTTCGGGAGGAAGTGTTGAAGGTTGTTGGAAGTGCAAAGATGATAAAGGAAAGTCGGATCAGATGAATTATTTGTCAATGACAAGTGAATCTGCAGGATTTGCTGAGAAAAGGGAGAAGGTTGGAAAAAGTTGGTGGTAAAGGCAGGGAATAAGAAAAAGTGGTTGTGGAATGTTGTTTTTGTGATAAGGTGATACAAGGGGTTGGCTTGCCCTAGGGGGGACCAATGAATGTAAAGTTGTGAATTTCGTTTAATAACATTGCGTTAGATTGCTACAGGCAGGTTGACCCCAATCGAAGAAGTGAATAGGTGCTGGTGCAGATTGGATCACGGCTCTGCAGACCAGGTGAACAGAACTCCACCAGCCAGTGACCAGGTGCTCGTGGAGCACCTCACTCACACCTCACCCACAAGGACCAAGGTGGACGAGACCGTTCCAGGTTCTCCTGACCACACCAACAGCGGTGTTTTGTGAGGGCAAGTCGTCCTGGGTACACGCCACGCATTGTAAGTTGGCCCTCCCTGCACCCATGGTCACTGAAGTCCCACCAACCACACCCATCGTCACACAGGATGGGGCAGGAGCTGCACCAACCGATATGCCATAGACATATAGGAATAATTACACTTGCACTGCTATGTTTAAAACACCTCGCCAGCACCACGCCCACCACGCCACACCCCGCTTTACTGGACAGAAATACCACCCTGATATTGATATGTGAAGTTACGACCATACAATTATTGACTTCCCGGCCACCATGCGTCACACACATAGTGACACCACGGGCCCCAATAATGGTAAGGAAGAGGACAGAGAGAAAGGAAAAGGCCAACAGTGTATGGTCCAACATAGCAGCCTGGTTCCGAGGATGGACAGGAATCATTGTAAAATGGCTGTTGACAGGCTTGGCCATAATCGTGGGAATCGTACTCACCCTGGTTATAATAAAGGCCTTGATCATGGTGTGTGTGAGAAAATGTTTCACAGGATGGACCACATCCACCGCTACCACCGAGATGTTTCTTTCGCTACATGGGAAGGATCCAAAGGCCTTCGGCGAACCGGCCAACTTTATCGTCTCATGGCAAGATTCGGACACCCACGACTAGGTCGATGGCCTAGACATTTCGTGGCAAGAGGATGTGGCTTTAGAGGTCTACGATTCCTGGCTTGAAATCAATGAACCTGCTGATGCGTGGGATTCTGATGACGATTATGATTTTAGTTCTCTTCGTCGGGATTGGGATTCTTTTACCCATGATTTAAGTAGTGTAGGTTCCTTTAAGAGCTATTGCTATTATGCAAGTAGTGAGGAGCGAATGGCAAACAAATATCCGGGATATCCGGGAGAACCACCTTCACCACCACTTACACCACCACCTACACCACCTGTAGTAAGCAATTTGGGGGTCGTTTCAGCTTAAGGCACCCGACACTATGAATACTGACGTTGATGCAGACTATGAGGAGATGGAGATTTGTGACTATGAGGAGATGGAGATTTGTGATGATGGATGTGTCACCTTCTCTCCCACAGAGCAATCACATGTACAAGGCTTGATGGCATTGGATGTGGATCGTTTGCCCTGATTCGCTAGGACCGCACCTGCATAAGGAGGGCCCCTAATCTGGCTGGCGACTGGGTCGCACCTACGCTGGTGCGAGGGTGGATTCAGAACCTGGCCGGGCGGCAGCTATCTTCTAACCAGGGGTCTTCGTCGCGAATTATGGCTAACAATTCATGCGTTAATGTCGGACGGCCACAATTAGGGGCCGGTATCTCTCCCTGAGCATGCGTGACGCATTGCGCGCCTGGCATGTGACTGAGGGGGGGTGCAGGCCCGTTGGGGTTGATACATTGTCTTTTTCGAGGTGTTGTCTCAAAGTCAAAAGGGAGGAATATGTCGGGGGGAATGGGGGGCACACCATGTGACACAGGGCACCTGAGAAATATATATATAATTGTCTTTCTTTTGCTTGCTTCAAAAAAGCTAGATTGAACTGCAAAACATGTTGTTGCTTTCACGGCTCGGTCAGATCCAGCCTGGGAGACGTTTTTTCAGCATCTTCTAAAGGGAGAAAAGTTATGGGAATAGTTGTCATTTAATTCTTGTTTGCCTTCAAGTTAACCTCGAACAGAGTATGATGTAATATGTATCCTTTGATCTCTGTGTGCCTGGCTTCTTATGTTTCACTGCCAAATGTTCACATCATTGAACTTTATTATGGGAACGCATCGCTGGGCCTTGAAAGCCCGGCTTGTGTGGAATTGGGGCTTGGGAGATATGTTACTTTCACACATCTGTGTGTGATTGGGTGTTGGTGTTGGGCTAGCGGCTAGGGTGCCAGCTTAGGATCCTAGGATCCTGGGTTCGAATCTCGGTCGATCGCCGAATTAATGCCAGGGGGGTTGACTCAGCCTGTCATCCTTCCGAGGTCGGCTAATTGAGTACCAGTTCACTGGTAATTCCCTGTTTGTCGTTGAAGGCGGCAAAAAGGGTTGGCGTCAGGAAGGGCATCCGGCCGTAAAACATTGCTTCAAAAAGGGGACCAAAAAACAACAACGACCACGGTCCCCGAAAAGGCCAACCCCCGCTTTGGGGGGAAAAATGGCCTCTAAACGGTGGTTTTTTTACACATCTGTGTCTTCAAACTCGGCCCTCCTGTCTGAGGTCATTACTTCAGCGGAGGCTTTTTTAGGCTTTGTTCGATTATATAAGGATCTTGTCAGAATGATTTCAGTGCGGCTTGGACTTGCAGGTCTTGTGTGGCAAGGCCCTGCGATTTCAAGGCGTGCTCCGCAATATTGTGTTTGCTCGATTTTTTATTAAACCTCACTTGCTGCTTCGAAGGTGCCTCTTCTTGAGTTCCAAAGGGGGCGGAGGGGGGGGGGGGGACCCGTCATGTATATGGACTACATAGCCAAAAGTATGTGGACACCCGAACATCACACCCATGTGTGCTCGTCGAACATCTCATTACAAAATCATGGGCATTAATATGAAGTTGATTCCCCCTTTGCTGCTATAACAGCCTTCACTCTTCTGGGAAGGCTTTCCACTAGATGTTACAACATTGCTGTGGGGATTTGCTTCCATTCAGCCACAAGAGCATTGGAGAGGTGGGGCACTGATGTTAGGCGATTAGGCCTGGCCTCCAATCGGCATTCCAATTCATCCCAAAAGTGTTCGATGGGGTGGAGGTCAGGGCTCTGTGCAGGCCAGTCAAGTTCTTCCACACTGATCTCGACAAACCATTTCTGTATGGACTCGCTTTGTGCACGATTGTCATGCTGAAACAGGAAAGGGCCTTCCCCAAACTGTTGCCACGAAGTTGGAAGCACACAATTGTCTAGAATGTCATTGTATGCTGCAGCGTTAAGATTTCCCTTCACCGGAACTAAGTGGCCTAGCCCGAACCATGAAAAACAGCCTCAGACCATTATTCCTCCTCCACCAAACTTTACAGTTGGCATTATGCATTCGGACAGGTAGCGTTCTGCTGGCATCCGCCAAACTCAGATTCGTCCGTCGGACTGCCAGCTGGTGAAGCATGATTCATCACTCCAGAGAACATGTTTCCACTGCTCCAGAGTCCAATGGCGGCGAGCTTTACTCCAGCCGACATTTGGCAATGCACATGGTGATCTTAGGCTTGTGTGCGGCTACTTGGCCATGGAAACCCATTTCATGAGGCTCCCACGAACAGTTGTGGTGCTGACATTGTTTCCAGAGGAAGTTTGGAACTCGGTTGTGAGTGTTGCAACCGAGGACAGACAATTTTTACGCGCTATGCGCTTTAGCACTCGGCGATCCCGTTCTGTGAGCTTGTTTGGCCTACCACTTTGCGGCTGAGCTGTTGTTGCTCCTAGACGGTTCCACTTCACAATAACAACACTTGTAATAATAATAATGATATTGTTGTGAATATGAGAATGTGTTTTTTTTTTATTTTGTGGTGGTGGTAAAATGTTGTAAAAGGTTGTTGTAAAAGGTTGTTGTAAAATATCACCCCTCCTCCCTCCGTTGTGGTTGTATAAAGGTCAAAGGGCGTTCCCGTAGTTAGTCCATAGAAAAACATACATGTAGGTCACGATATATCTTTTCTTTTGATAGTTATCTCTTATTCTGTGTTTTAGGATAAGGCTGTGTCTCCCATTAATTAAAAGTACTCCATTGCACCAGTGAAAGAGAATAGACCCCCTTTCCTTCCCATCCCCAAAAGCCTCGATTGCCCATATTACCTCCCCTCCGATCCAATTGCCGCCATTGGCCACGAGGCAGGGTTGGGGAAGAAAGGCGTGTCTCCACCTCGTCATAGAGGGGGAGGAGTGAACCAGCCCCGCTCGACCAACCATGAGCCAGGGGTTTGGCTACAGAGGGCGGAGGAAGAGCGGTGGGGGAGGTTCGCAAAGGTTGAGGGGCGGGGGCCTATATAACCCAAGGCAGGGGTGTGGCAACGGGAGATGAGTTGGTCTGAGTCGGTTGCCAGAGGAGGGTCAGTGGTTGCGGTGGTGAGGAGTGAGAGAAAAGAAGAAAGAGTGAGGGTTTGGACCAGACAGGCAGACGGGAGATGAGCCTTTACCGAGAGACGAGAGGGAGTCCAAGGAGTTGAGTCCAACCAAGAAGTCCAGAGTTGAACTGCAGCTCGAGCCACCGCAACTGCATTTGCTGCAGCTGGAGCCACCGAAACAGCAGCCACAGCAGCGTGAGGCCTGGACGGCAGTTTGGAGCACGGCCGCGGAGGAGCGGCGGCTGCCCAACGAGTCAATCGTGCTGAAGGACCAGTGGACCTCCCTATCCCGCCAGCCATCCATCTCCCGCCAGTCCTATCATCAATTCCCCGCGTGAGTCAGTGTTCTGTTTGTGCTGTCCTGGGTTAGTTAAGTCTGTAGATAAGCTAAATTTGCACTGTGTCATCTGCGTCTTGTACTTGTAAATAAACTGAATTGCTTTTTGTTGCTTGTGTGTAAATAGTAAATAAATTCAGTAGTAATATTTCAAACCTTTTGTCTTTCGTCTTGGCCTTCTTTTTCCTCTTTGCATTCGTCGCCTTTGTCTTTTCCCCATTGGGCAGCTACGGTGCGATACGGCCAAAGTCTGGGTGAATCGGGTGAGTTTGTTAGGTCGCGGTCTTACACCACCGCTCGGTCTATAACATCTAACCGCGATCTATAACAATTGGTAGTCAGGAGATGGGATTCGAACCTGGGACTAAATTTATTTAGCCCAAATTTTGGACACCAATTGTGTTAGTACTATAACAATTGGTGTCGGGGAGTGAGATCGACCCGGAGCGCGCTGCACGCGCTCAAAATTATAAAGCGGACGAAATTGTGTTGTTTTATAAAACCCGAATTTTTAGATCGCGCCATGGACAATCAAGGCGATCGGATGTCGGTGGGGGAGATAGACGGGTTAGGGGTAACCCAGGAACCAGGGGAAATGTATGTGGAAGAAAGGGAGGAGGAAAATGGCAATGTGGTTGCGGGAATTTCAGGTGCACAAAATGGCGCTCTAGCGCACGTGATTACAGCGGCGCCACATTTAGCCACGCCCATGGTCGCGGTAGTCGAACCGGAGATGCCAATGGATTTGAACCTTTTTTTTATACAAATGAAGGCCCTTATGGCCCAGAATAGTGAGCGATTGGAGGGCCGGATGGATGCTCAGAGTGAGCAATTGGGGGTAATGGGGAACCAAATGGGGGTAATGGGGAACCGGATGGATGCTCAGGGTGAGCGATTGGAGGGCCAAATGGGGGTAATGAGGGACGAAGCGAGGGGTACCGGTGAGGGATTAGAAAAGAAATTTGAGGGATTAGACAAGAAATTTGAGGGATTAGACAAGAAATTTGAGGGGTTAGACAACGGGATAAAAGAAGTAAAGAATGGGTTAACGGGGGTAGAAAATAGAATGGCTGCCCAGGAAAATCAGTTAGAGGGGGTGAAAAATGGGTTAATGGGGTTAGAAAATAGGATGGAGGACAAATTGCGGGAAATAGGGGAACAATCCGCCCGGGAAATCGAACAGATGGGGAACCAGATGGAGGAAATACGACGAGGGGTGAGTGAGGAGGTCTCGGGGCTGCGCGAGGAGGTAAAGCGAGGCGAAAAGCGTATAGAGAAAGAGGTGAGAAATAATACGGCAAAGTTACAGGGGGGAATAGAAGATCTGACGGAGGAGGTGGAGCAGCTGACAGAGGGACAAACTAAGTTAGTGGAGCAGGTTCAAAAGAACACTGCGGTACTAGGAGGGTTAAAGGCGACACAAAAAGAAATTAAAAACGAATTAATAGCGACGCAGAGGCAATGTCAGATGGTACGGGAGGAACTGACAATGAGGGTGGAAGAGGTGACAGAAGCAATGGAGACGAAGGACCGGGAGGTAAGGACGCACGTAGAAACGGTCACGGTAGCCTTAGAGGACGAACTTGAGGAGACGCACCGGGAAATAAAAGAGGTTAAACAAAAATTAGAGGAAGTGGGAGAAGAGGTGAGTGAAATTAAGAAGGGACGGACAGAAACTAAGAGAGAAATCCGGGAGGAGGTGATGGAATGTGTACAAGGTCTGTGTTCAAATCATGATGCGGTGCTCACTAACCAAATAAAAAGTTTGCAGGTGGCAGAGAAGGTGCGACGAGGTACGGAGGTGAGTGGCAATGTACATGATGTGAGGGGAGATTCAGTCGGCTTGGGGATTGGTTTGGATCCGGGTGTTCGTGAAAGGCCGTTGGTGAGGTGTGTGACAGGACAGGTGTGCGAAAAAAAGGGTGTGCGAGAATGTCCGACCATGGGGTGTGTGAGGAAAAAGTGCACGCCGAGGAGTGAGTGTGCCGTCAAGAGTGAATTGGTCGAAGCGCATGTGCGAGGGAGCACAGGGAAGCGCGGTGTGGTGAGTGTTACGGAGGAAGTAACGAAAAAGTGTGCGCGGGAGGACGCGCGAGAAAGGTGTGTAACGGACGGGTGCATGGGGAAAGCGCATGCTGTCAAGAGTAAGGGAGAATGCATGCCTGTGGTGAGTGTTACGGAGGAAGTAACGAAGAAGTGTGCGCGGGAGGATGCGCGAGAAAGGTGTGTAACGGACGGGTGCATGGGGAAAGCGCATGCTGTCAAGAGTAAGGGTGAGTGCGCGACTGAGAGTGGAGGTGAGAGTAGTGAGAGTGAAACGGAGCGTGAGCTGGTTGTGACAGGTGGGCGAGGATGTACACCTGGGATGGAAGGATGCACACCTGGAATGGTAGAGCGTGTGTGGGAAGGCACATTTGAGTTGGTAGTGAGGCACGTGGTTGGGTGTGCGGGTGAGAGCACACCTGTGATCGTCACAAAGGAGGTGACCGAGAAAGGGGCGCGAAGCGGTGTATTGGTGAGGTGTGCGAGCAACGAATGTGTGCCAAAGTGTTCGGTGGTCAGGTGTGTGACCAAGTCGGTGAGCGGAGTGAGTGTACCGAGGTGTGAAAGAAAAGGTACGAGGAGAATGGGAACGGCTGCATGTATGAGCAAGAAAGAGGTAGCGTATGCATGTAAGCCTGCAGGTGAAGCGTCGACGGTAACCGGGTTAAAGGTTAGGTCGACTTTTAGCCGGATCGGGCCCTCGGTGCGTGCCGGGCTTCGCGTGCCGCGAGAACCAGCGGAGATCCGAGCCACGGCGGGTTCGAAAGGACCGCCGTGCGCGATCCACGCTGGGCCTCGCGTGGAGCGGCCGCGTCCGGGCTCCACAAGGCGGAGCGGGCAGCTCGATAGGAAGGGTCGTCATGGCGACCACTTTCTATTGAGACGTGCCGGCAGGTCGAGATCGGGACATTGGATGGCTCCACGCCGAAGTGGTGCATGGGATCTCGGCCCGGGTAAGCCTCCGTCCCTGCCCCGAATGCGGGACGTATCCAGCCGCTGGCACAAAACGACCCGCGTTCATTGCTCGGCTGTACGAAGCCGGGCTGTAGATGTGAATTGGCGCACCGAGAGGATGTAATAAGTAGACGGGTGATGGTGATAGTGATAGTGATTTAAAACGAAATTTAGAAAAGTGAATGGAATTGGCAGTAAATGGAAAATTTTTGAATTGTTGGATTTGGACGAACAAAATTGATAGTGAGAGATGCCCCGCTGTGGTGGGATGGCAACTCTGTCATCCCTCACAAGGTGGGGGCAAAGGAGCACTAGCTTAGGGGGTGTATGGCAGTGGAAAACTAGCCCGGGTGGGTTAGGATATGGTGTGTAGGGATCTAGCGAAGATTGACATTAGGTGACGTTAAGTTTAGTTAGTGACTGATACCTGTAGTGGGGACGCAGGTAGATTAGTATGGATGATAATGACGTGGGAGCGCAATAGTTTAAAGGGACGACGGGGAAGCGCAAGTTTCAGAGGGGAGTAGTTAGCTGAGATGATGCCGTGTGTGTGAGGATTGAACAGGTGAGAATGGAACAGGTGTGATTGCACAGGTGTGCAACTGAACAGGTGGGTGGAGCAGTGTATGAGGGAGTAGTGGTGATTGCGTGTTGTGTTGACCAAATGGTCCAGGAAGAAAGGAGGGTGCAGGTGGCACCAGGTATGATTGCACAGGTGTGCAACGACAGGTGAATGAAGAACAGGTGTATGTGGCAGTGTGGAATAAATGGTAGTGTGGGATATCTGGAGTATTGGAATGGATGGTCGTGGAGTGAGAATGGTGGAAATTGTGGAGTGGAGTGGATGGTGCGAAGGTGTGAATGGGGGAAGAGTGGACCCCCATCACGGATACCCGGGGCGGGTAGTGTAAGTGTTAGGTAGAGGGTACAGGTAAATTGTGGTTGGATATTGGCATCTGTGGTGCGGGTGACAGAATGGTATGTGGATGGGTGCATTGGTGTTGTGGAAATGGCTGGGCGTGTAGCCTGTTAGTGTGTGTAGTTGGTTTGGGCACTCCACCACTGTGAGGATGTCGGCCAGGTGAGGCCGCAGGTGGGCTCTGGGAGCCGGTAGTAGTTGTGTGGATGGGGCCCGAGGATCCGGAGGACGGACCCGGGTAGCCCAGTGCCAGAGGGCACCAAGGGGTGACAGAGCCAGGAGAGGGGCTGTCCCCAGTTAGTTAGGTTAGGGTGAGGAGCTAGGTAAGCTCGGGTGGCAACTACAGTGGTGGAGGTGTGCAGGTGGGTAGACCTGTTGGGAGAGGTACACGTCGCAGCCCAGAAATTGTGCTAGAGCACCGGGAGATGAATCGGGGGAGTGAGACCCCAAAATTGAGGAGCACCACAGTTTGGCCAATGGGAATTGGTTATTAGAACCCGTAGTGTAAGTTGGCCAATGGATTGGCAGGGAAAGACCCCGGGTAGTGTAAAGTGTGTTAAAGTCATTTAGAGGATAGGTAGGATGAAGGATCTCCTCGCACCATCTGCATCCACTCACCTGAGGTGACAGGTACTCCACACCATGCCATGTTTTGATTATTTTTTATGATGCAAATGTTTGGATTGTGAGACGCATCATGACGTGGGTGTGACATTGTGCGTAATTCCATCTCTCCCTCCTTAGGAGGATTGATGATGAATTGGTGATGGCAAATTTTGAAGTAGAGGGATTGTGGAGACGAATTTGGTATAGGGGAAATATGGGGAAGACGTGACAGTAGT